>NC_133340.1:15892435-16192435 GCF_030506205.2 Paramisgurnus dabryanus
TAGTAATATGAATTGCTTTTTCCCTGACAATGTAAGACTTACAAATGAATGTTAATTACACATTAAGGTTCATTATGTTTTAAATTAAGCGTTTAATAACACATATAAAAATGTATGAAGGAATAATATACACTGGCACGCTGGCTATCAAAGACCAGAATGAGATGTGACGTGCTGTCAGTGTTTTTCATGCCCCTGAGCTCTTCCATCTGAAAATTACACCATCCACATTTCGCAGTCTCCTCCGTTGCTATGACAATTTGCCGTCACCGTACTTGTGTGCACGTCACATGACACGCAGATGCACTCTCTTTGACTGCACGGTCTAAAATTAAACTCACGCGTGCGAGTGTGACCAGAGCTGTTAATACACTGGATTATCCTTACTGCACAGTGATCATTTAATAAATAAGGTCCCTGGAGTGCGTGTTCTCCTGAGGGTTGACTGTCTGTGTTTCTGTTTACTTGTTTGTGTCTGCATGCCTGGAAGTTTCTATTCTCTAAAGTATTGCGTAGGTCACTCATTCTTTATGTAATCATTCCCAACCCTCCGGGTGATAGGATCGGAATGCTGGGAAGTTTTGTGTCATAAAGCAAGATAAAGAGAATAAGGTGGAAAAGCAAAAATGGAATGAGCATGGGGAAAACTCACCTCAAGGTCATCGAGTGAGCGAGCCATACTCATACGCTTGGAACGCCCAAATGATCGTCTACCAGAGGAACGCTGAGGAAAGCCCATAGTGATGCCCTTGAACCTTCCACCCTGAGAAACACAGAGAGACAGTCTTTATATTTACATTTACGATATAGGTTTTTTTTAATGGCTGATGCCAAAATTGAGAAAGCAATGTGGCCATTTGGCCAAATGGGTTCAATAAAACAAAATATAATTACAGTAATATGGAAACTGTAAAAACAAAGAAAATTGATAAAACTAAATGAACATTTATTGTGCATAAAATGTATGAATATATCCTCAAAAAAAAACAAAAAAATGGATATAGAGGAAAATAGGGAGCTACGGATTGCGCCATGGCTGTAACTATTGCTGGGCTATGGATTTGAAATCTCGCAATACTGTTTGAATAAGATTTTGCTACATGGCGCGTGTTTGTGATAATAACAACATCATATCACATAAAAAAGTGAATGATGATTGGTCATTTTACTGTCTTTTAGAATTTGACTTTATATCGGAGTGTTTTTTATTTCGAACAACTAAATCAAGCAAACAGAAAAATGACCACCTTACCAAATATAACAGTATTAAACACAGAATAAAAGAAATTTAAAAATGTACAAAGGCATAAAAAAATGAAGCACTAAGCCATCCGTGTCACTGTCAAGCTGCTGAGGTCTAAGAATGCCTGGTGTTGCGATATTGAAACATAAATGGGCTTTTAAACCAGGCATCTTGACTGAGCATTTTCATTCATATACAAGAACAATCTGATCTGTGAATAACAAGATCTGTCAACTAAAAAAGAAATAAAAAATTTATTGGCAGTAGACACTGTCTACGCGGCCCACCAAAAGGCACTTTGAGGCCCACCAGCAGTGTTTGGCCGAAGTATGTTAACAAACTGTCCTCTCTCTGTTTGATTTCATTATTTCATTCTGAGAGGAACATTTACTGAGAGCGCAGGATCACATGAACCTGAGCTTCTGAGAGTGCAGAGAGTTTACTCAGCCCTTGAGGATATAAAATATGGTTGCTTCTGGTTTGTGCATTTTAAATCACAGAATTCCGACAAAGTATGTTGTCTCCCAAAAACTTTTTCACATCCATAACACATGTATATTTCCCTTTTCTATAATAGAAAACATGAGTATAGACTGATTTTTTCCTGATGTCTGGACTCCTATCATCAGGAGTTTAGGAAAATATAAACAGATGGTTCGATATATTTGTAATAAATACATTCTTTGAGAAATAATATTTTAACTTTTGACTGAAAATGTCACATCCATAACTCTGGAACTGCTCATTTAACCATCCGCCAGACAAATAAATATGGTCACTTTCATAATAGTACACAACACGTTTTCACATAAAGGTCTGCCGCACATATGGTTTGGGATTAGACTTGCACCTAATTTTTTAATTTTTATCACTTTTAACTCATTTTTGAGCATCATAATATCATATTTACCAGTTTTTAATGTGACAGTAATTTCTTAATGCTTTAAAACAGCTTGAATGTAACTCTACACCATTGACCCGTTTAGCATATGGGGATCTATGAATATGCGAATTAGTCCAGCCTCTACTCAATCCAATAGCTCAGACCATATATATGAATATGCAAATTGATTCCTGCCCTTCACTTTTTTGCACCACCTCAGACCATAGATGTATATGTTAATAGATGCTACATTCGGCAGTTTCAGACACATAACTGCTAAGTCCGGTTTCACACAATGCATACGTGAACTGCATGTTTACAGCTAAATTTCTTTAGCGCTGAAGTTAACAGGTTAAAGCATTCACACTGCATGAAGTAAAGCTGAAGCAGCAGTGCTGCAGTCATTTCAGCACTGAGTCTATGCAGCAATCATACGTAGGGCCCCGTCATACACCCGGCAGCACAATGCGAGACGCAAGTGTTTTTGCTATTTTCAGCCCGGCTCAGTTATCATTTTCATGTCCAGCGCGTCAGGTTTTTTAAATAACAAAAAATGGATTTGCGCCCATTTGTGCGACCATGGGCGGGCTGGTCCAAAAACGAGGTGTGTTCAGGCACATTGCTGGAACATGGGGCGTTGCTATTTTGAGGCAACTAAAATATGCGTTAGTAATATGCGCCTCTAAACGAGAACCTTTTTAAGTATGGGGCTGTCCGAGTGCTGAAACGTCTCCACACGTTTGTAAATTCTTTATCTCCTGTTTGTTACAAATAAAGTATTTTTAGAGATCAAAACATTTCTTGGATATTTGTAAATGACTGTCGTTGTGTCATGTCAGCTATCCTGTAGGCCAGGGGTGCCCAACCCCGTTCCTGGAGGGCTACCGTCCTGCAGATTTTAGCTCCAACCCCAATCAAACACAGCTGAAGCAGCTAATCAAGGTGTTCAGGGTTGCTTGATAATTACAGACAGGTGTGTTGGAGCTGGGTTGAAACTAAAGTCTGTAGGACGGTAGCCCTCCAGGAGCAGGGTTGGGCACCACTGCTGTAGGCTATCCATACATAAACAGCAATTAGAAGCCTGCTTTTTTACTTCCATGACTGAAGGAAAACGACTTCTCTTAGTTTTTCCACCAACAGAATAGGGAATTGGCATGGCACCAGCGCAAGGGCTTTTAAAGGGCATGGGAGAATACTGTCTTGGTTTATTGCACATAACCCAAAACACACACATTACTCATTATGAGAATAGGAACAACCCTGCTAGGTGCACAAGCCCTTTTTCCTATCGTTAAATTAGCAAAAGTGGATTCGGACACACCCCTTAAGACTGTGCGTTGTGCGCTTTAAACCATGCGCTTAGATCGTTAAAATAGGGCCCATAATATGATTTATGGTTATATATGATTTAATATACTGAATGATCTACGCATTCAACTGTGATGATGTGATTGGTTAAAAGTTTGTGACGTAGGAAACGAAGGCAATTTCAAACCGCGGGAATGAGACTATTATATAAAAACTTACTTCGAAAATACTCAGCAATGGTGTTGAATGATGAATTTGCCCAAGGTTTGTCTTAAAGCATATTAAAACATCACATAGACTAAGGCTGCGTCCCAAAACTTAGGCAGCTGACTTGTTGCCTCGCTGCCTCATGAGGCAATGACTTCGGAGGCATGAAGGCAGCTAAGAGAACCTCTTTCGGACACACTTCAAAGGCAGCGTGTTTAAAATTTAAACAGAGAGCACTTTTGTGATAACTAATCACATATTTGAAAGCTACAATAGTAATTTCTCGCTAAAAATGCAATTAAAATGTGTAAAAAGTGAAAACATACATTTATTTAGACTAAATTTGTGCTCCAGACCAGACGCTTTCTTGGCCGCCATTTTATTTTTTCGTACTCGACCAGGCTTGACCAACACACGCATAGAATTGTGGGACAACATCTCAGGAGCCAGGAAGTAAACCTAACATTGTAATCGAACATGCCTTGATGCCTTCCTGCCTTGGAATGCTGCCGCAGAAGGCAGCAATTTAGAGTTTTCGGACCCAGCCATAGTAACATCAATAAAAATTAGATTTTTACCAGAGGGGGACTTTAAGATTAGCTTAGGTAACTTCCTAACTTAAGAATCCCTTTCCTTGTGTATGAATAATACTAAAAGTCAACCCTATTGAGCCAATGCAGTAATGTTGGGCAGCTCAGTCAAACAGCCACAGTGTTTGTTTACACTGTCGGAAGTACTACTACTGTAAAGCTGGATAACCTAAGTTGTGCCCCAACAAAAAAGCCCAAACAAATGCCTTTTGACATGACACCATGTTTTATTCAATGATGTTAGGACAAATGCACATAGAAAAAGACAGCCAGACAGAGACATAGACAGGCAGACTGATAGAGAAGGGATCATTTTCATAGGCTAAAGTTTAGAGGCTGATTTTGTGCAGATGTCAAGAGCAGCGTAACCAAATGGATCTTCTGTGTTGCCTAGATACCCAGAGAACTGTGTGTGTTCAGCCTCATCATTATGACACATCAAGTGCTAACAAACACATGCATACACATACACACAAACATGCCAACACAAGTGTCTACATGCACATGAGGGCCAGGTCAGTACATACTTGTGTTCGCATTTTATGCTAATGAGGACATTTACACAACGTGATCGCTCTCAGTAACACAAATTGATAATACCAATGCTTTCCAAGCAAAGTATGCAAAGACAAGGTGATACAACTTGCATTGCAAACATACCATGAAAGGAAACATAACCATCACATAACCAGATAGGACAAATATGTGCTAGAGAAACAGATGATAGAGGGCTCTCAAATTTTATGTATATAAATGCAAACATCTGTACTTAAACCCGAACAAACCAACTGAAAACAAAATGGTTGCTCAGGAGGTAGAGCGAATGATATTACATTCTGCAACCAAACAATGCAAAAAATGCAAAAAAACATTGGACAAGGTGAAAAGTTATTGAAAAATTGGAGAGTCATTATAGCGTTTTTTGTTTTTATGTTTTTTAGTTTGTTTTGTTATGATGTTTTATCTTTTGTTTCATAGTACTGTATGTTTTTAGTCTGGACTCTTTTTCTGTTTATTGTTTTTTGTGTGTAACACCAAGGACCGTGCTGGAAATACCAGGAAGTATTTTTACTCTTTAGCATGTTATCCTTTTGGATTACTGTCCTTTTTTGTACTGTTTTAATCCAGAAATCAATCAATTATACAATCAAAACCTGTCTGGGTGGCAGGATACTAGATCTAGATTGTGTGTCACTAAAACACTACTACTGAGTAACTGTTTGTTCACACTGTCACAGGTGAGCGTCATTCATTTTCAATGAGAGCTGGCAGCGAGGACGGCAATCAGAATCGCGGTGCGTCTTGGATGGTGTGAGCATCGAGGAGAGTTGAAATCAGGTCAACTTTATGGTAATGAGCTGGTTCGGCGGCAACCAATTGACCTATGGCTAAGCCACGCCCCCTCCACTCACTCGGACAAACAATCAACATTCGGTGACAGGCGCTATGGCAGCTGTCACAGTAGGAGACATTTCACAGGAGGCAATTGATGATTTTTGGAGACAGAAAGACTATAGACCGTTTCAGCAGTAACAACATAAACAAGCCGCTGTCGCGGTCCGCACGTAACTTCCGGTAAACTCCGCTAATAATAAATAACAACAAAGTTCTTTAAACAAAGTTTATTTATATACAACAAGCAAACAAAACAACACATAGATTACCTAGGAAACCAAAACATTTGTTATTTTCGACGAGGCATTTGTTCAAGAGATCAGTTTAGCAACTAGTCAGACCATTAAAAAAACGAAACCGGAAGTAAGGTTCGGATCCAGACGTGTATCACGTGCGTCCGATGAAACCGTCTATATCTCATCTCGAAGTCACCAAAAGGGCATTAACCATGCATTGGAGAGTTGTATTAATAATTTTATTGTTGAGAAGGTCGATGAAAAGCTTCAGCTCCAGGCAAAAAATTACAGGTCACAGTGTAAACACGAAAATCGCTTCTCGTTGCCATCATGATCAAATTAAATATGTACAGGTCTAAGCCTTTTTAATATCTTTACCAATAGTACCTTTCCGTTAGTTCGGTGCTACAGTATTTACATGAATCATTCAGCACAACATTGCGATTACAAATAACATTTATTGTCTCGGTTATTTACAGATACGTTTATGAAGCTAAGTGACATGACGTGCAACGCAGCTAGAAGCTAATGTTAACATTTTCTAATGTTAGGCTATCGTTACGTTAGAGATGTTAAAGATAACGTTCAAATACGTTGTTGACTTAGAACTGATGTAGACAAGCTTGTTTAATTTATCCACGTTTAGTTGGTGTTGTGGTCTACCGCATAACTTAAAGAATAATTCCGGTATTTAACACTTTTGAGTCTCATTTCTGGTTTGTTTTGGATGAACTCCAGTGATGGACACAGAAATTTTGACAGTGGGTCGTGTCTTGACTTTTTGACTCATTTAAAAGCGTCTCTTGACTGCTTCAGAATGGAAGTCAATGACCATGCACAAACATGTACTTAAAACAACACTTAACGTTCATTTTCAAAACTGTACTACTCACCGAGTGGTTTGTGGTGTTCGTTGATGATTAAAAACAAATATATTGGCGCAATGTATGATTTCAATCCGTGTTATTTGCAATAGTGGAACTATTTTTTCAGATACCTCACAACCGCGTATATACTTCCACTCTATATTTGAGTCTGAAGCGTTAGTACACTCCCAACCACTTGATGGCGACAACCACTTTGCCATACAAGTACGCTCGGTGTCTAGCGTATAGACAGCTGCTGCAACCGAAACCGCTTACTTCATACTATATAGTACGCGAAATGCAGTAGGGGAGGAGAGTAGTATGTCCGAATACATAGTATTCGAAAAACAGTATGCGAAAAGTACCCGGATGACCTACTACTTCCGGTTAGATTTTGCAGTGTGCATACGATGGACACTTCACTAACCCATGATGCCCAGGCAGAGGAGTTATCCAATGAAGAAGTAGAGGCATGCGGCTGTTTTCGCCCTGGAATGACATAACGTAATGATGACGTATGTCACGTGATGTAGCAACATGGCGGATGTAGTACGTCCGAATCTCATTCATACTACCAGAATTCATACTATACAGTACCTACTGTTTTATCGGCAAGTAAGTAGGTACTTTATCTTATTCAGTACCTACTATACAGTATGCGGTTTCGGACGCAGCCAGTCACAATCGAGCTCAACTTCAAACCTAAAGCTGGTCACTGAGCCATCAAATATGGGAAAAATTTCTTCTGAGAGAAACCGAGCGAAAAAACTACAACCACATGTAAACAGACCCTTTTCTGTTTCCCGGCGGCGGAGTGATATATCAGCGAGCAATGAGTCTTCCAAGAGAAGTCAATGCAATTTTACAAAATGCCAAATAAAGCACGACAGAAACTGTATTTCGCTACACAACTTGTTTTTAATCATCAACGAACACCACAAACCACTCGGTGAGTAGCACAGTTTTGAAAATGAACGTTAAGTGTTTTTTTAATGACATGTTTGTGCATGGTCATTGACTTCCATTCTGAAGCAGTCAAGAGACGCTTCTAAACGAGTCAAAAACTCAAGACACGACCCATTGTCAAAATTTCTGTGTCCATCACTGTAGTTCATCCAAAACAAACCTGAAATGAGAAGTGTTAAATACCGGAATTATCCTTTAATCCAGAGCAGACACTTGTACCCATGCACACCGTTTGACCATTTTAAACTTAAAATGACAAGAAAAAACACAAAAACGATTGAAAACTGACTAACTGCAATGCATTTCAATGGATGTGATATGCAGAGAATGTCTGAGTGGATTGGGTAAGCTATGCGCCCTGTGATTGGCCCATCATGTTTGGGGGCGTGGCTTAGACATAGGTCAATTGGAAGACCGCTTAAGAGGATTCCTTAGAATGCAATTAATCGTCGGGGCGTCGACTAATCTTTTTCTATAGCATTGTTGGCAGGGAAGAAAGAGCATTTTTTTTCTTTATATTTTGGCAATAGCAGCATTTTTTATTTTGAGTGAACTGTTCCTTTAAGGTGTAGTTGTGTTAATCTCTGTGTTGAGATAACATCATGGATTCCTGTGGGAAGCAGGGATGTACTGTGTGCCGCATTTAGAGTTCTTAGACTTATCAGGGAGGAGCTATCTACAGTATGAGGAGCTCTGAGAAGCTTTCTTTCCTGTTTACTTCATCTAAGAAGAGGGGATGGCAAACCAAACTAAGACATGTCAGTATAAACATATCTTCTATCCATTTATCCCCATCTTAGTCTCTCTTTGTGTCCATCTGTGACCAAAACTCTCTCCTTGCCCAAAGACTGTACAACAGCACAGCACAGGCTTCAAGCAAAGCACAGGCTTAAAGCTCACTCCAAAGCTATTAACCCAAATATAGAAGTCTTAGATGTATAATCAAAGCAAAAACATCTAAACACTTTATAATGCAACACTACAACAACGTGTTAACAAAGTTTCCTGTGTCAGGCTGATTGTTTATTTGATAGTGGCATTAAACATTATAGTCCTGAAAAGGTGTAAAATGTAATACAACTCAAACTATTAAATGTGAGTAGGGGAGAGCGGGGTAAGTTGTCACACTGTTCATAACTCCAACACTAGAGGCTCTATCTCAAAAGCACAAAATCTTATTAGCACACATGTTAGTTTGGGGCAAGTTGTCACATGCTTTTCACATTAGAAATAGTTAACCCCAGGTTATTCTAAACCCCAGTGTGAAAAGTGTGAGAACTTACCATGCTCTCCCCTACTATAAAATTAAAGGTGACAGAGAATGAAAACCATTTTAACTTGTCTTTGTTGAATAATGGTAGTCTACCCGCATTCACGAACATACAAAAAGTGCTAGACATGCTAAACATCATCTCATAGAAATTCATCTTTTAGAAATGTCAGCCAGAAAAAGGCCCAATCTGAAAAACTGATGCTTCTGACATCACAGGCATCTCACTGCCCCTCCACTTTAAAATAATTGGCTACATTTTTTGAGTGGCAGCAAAGTCAGCCAATCAGTAATGAGATTGCAAGTTAAGCCAGTAGGGGGAGCCAAATAGGTGCAAAACCACTTGTTTAAAATCCCCCACCCTAATATAGCTTTCTGAGAGAGGTTTTTAGGAAGCTTCTAAGGCATTACAGACCCAAACAAAAAAAAGTTTGTCTACATGTCACATCACAGAACAAGGATAAATACCCCGTTCAATCATTCTATGTCACCTTTAAGGTGGATGCTGCACATTGGTGGTGGTTGAGAAGAATCCCCTCTTCATATGTAAAACGCTTTGAGTTCTGCAGAAAAGCGCTATATAAATGTAACAAAATATTATTATTATTATTATTATACTACCTTTTACATTCAAATAAAATGTGTTTGATAAAATTCCTTTTTATCTAGTTTTACATTGGTTGTACCACCTGACACAGAAAGTGTACCCAGCCTACCCAGTAGTAGCATTTTTTTTTTCAGTATTTAAAAAATAATAATTTTATTGAGCCATAAAGACCATAGGTTTCACCGGATAAAGTGAGATCATGTTTATTGTTTATACTTGTTAACTTCTTAATAAAAGCCCATGATTGTGCTTGTACCTTGACATTTGAAAAGTCTAAAAATCTAAATTCTTGGACAAAAGTTTTTCAATTATCCTAACATCCTCACAACCACTGATATTTGTAAAAAATTGTTTCCGAGCATAAAATATTGACAGTTTAAACTTTCATTTTACTTGCAGCTGCTCTTGACCGACACAGCCTGACATTCAGCACAAGTACAGAGCAAAGATCTCTTTCACGTCTTGAAGTGACAAGTTAACTAATACATCTGTTAATAATATTAATGAGAACATTTTGAAGTTACCTTTAACCAACTGGTGTCTTTTAGATGAAATCTGTAATATCAATTTCACACAGGTGTCCTAACAAATAACTTAATCACAGGTGCAGACATGTTCCACCAGTTTAGACAACAAGTACGACTCTTAATTTTCTCCTAATTTTGAATAATGCATCTAATGGTCTATAATAAAATAAAATAAAAATATTGCTTTACCTGACAAGTGTGTTTGTGCTACAGTATATTGCTACAGTACTGTAGCCTATATGGTGTTTGTGCTATACATTTTATTATAACAGTACAACAACTATTTGACTAAGAAATAGACTTCATTCAATCATTGGTATTGACTTTATAATTTTCCTATATATCTTAAAAATAAATGCTGCTTCTTTTGCATGCTTAATGCAAATACTGTGCTATGACTGTGCACGTGACACATTAACTGCTCGTGTACACACAACCATAGAGTAAACCACATTTATAAACTACACGAATAATCATTCTAAAATGCAGAAATGTGTTAAAGAGTCAAAATGGAGAAGGAGAAATGAGAAGAATAATCTTTATACTGCTGATGTCCAACCGTAAAACAGCAAGACACAGTGAAACAGTGCCGCCTGTTGGCAAGTACTCACAACACAAACTCACAACAACATGCGCACAACAGGAAAGTTTTATGTTTATAATATCTTGTTCGTGACTTTCTAAAACAGAAACACACTTTATACCAAAACAATGAAATTAATAACTGTGACATGTTGCTAATCCAAGACAGAAAATTCAGCTGCTTTTCATCTCAGATGTATCAGCTGTCTGCTATTAATAAATAACATCATTTAAAACCCTTACTGTTGACTGACTGTACACTATCAAACCTCATCCTCCTATGAAACCTCACACCCCTTCAGCAGTCATGGTTGCTATCACTTGTGTGAGACAGATGGGCTATGGTCACTATGTCAGCAGCTCTTACCTAGAATGCACACTGAATAATAAATTGTACATTTTGCCAGGTGAGAGCTTTTTAGCACATTTCTATGTTGTTGTAGAGAGTTATAGCTGGTTGCTAGGTCACTGCTAGATGGTTGGTTACTGGCCAGGTTAAAACAACCCCCAATACTCTGAAGGAGGTACATCCTATGTGATTTTTGACATTTTGTCCTCAAGGCAAACACCGCAGTTTAGATCATTTAAAATTCCTAATCTGAAGAATAAGGTTGATGTCTGATTTAACAAGTAACACTAATGACCATTTCAAGACAACTGCAAACCTACATACAGTGGCAAGAAAAAGTATGTGAACCTTTTGGAGTTTCATGGTTTTTTTTAATAAATTCGTAATAAAATGTGATCTGATCTTCATCGAACTCAAGTATATATACAAACATATTCCCCTATTCTCGTAATGAGTAATGGGTGTGTTGGGCGTAACATGCAATAAACCAATGAGAGTCATCTCTCATTCCCCTTAAAAGCCAGTTGCGCTCGTGCCATGCCGATTCCCTATTTAGATGGCGGAATTTTTAAACTGAAAAACTAAGTGGAGGAAGACGACCACCAGTTTAAGATGGAGATTAAAAAAATTGCATACATTTTTTTTCATTTTTGTATTAAAACCTTTGAATCTCTTTAAAAGTAATTTTCTTTCAGTCATGGAAGTTAAATTAGCAGGTTTTTAATTGCTGTAAATGTATGGATAGCCTATATTAATCTCAAAGAATAATGGGTGTATGATAGGGCCCCTTATGTGTATGGCCCTCGTCAAATATACCATATTGTAGAACAAATTTAAGAAGAAACTGTCCATCAAATAAAGGTGTTCAGCTTTGGAATAGCTTCCCGGATGAGTTAAAAAAGGCCAGGTCATTAATACAATTTAAAATACTTTATAAAGGATTGGTATTGAAAAGATATATTGAATAGCGATGATAAAATTAATAGTGAAAATAATAACAATAATAATGATAATGCATGTACTTCTAAATATATACTGAAAATATTTTATTTCGCCATATTAAATAATAAAAATTACTGCTGCTTGTATGGAGTTAAGGGTGGGCTTAATAAGCTTTTGCTTCAGCCTACACCTTTTGGTCAATAAAAGTGTAATGGAATTTTTTTTTTTTTTTGTATTAATATTCTTTTTTTTCTCTTTTTGAATGCTTTTGTATGTGTATATGCATAATTGTATGTATGTACTTATACGTTTTTATGTTTTCATGTGCAAACATGACCAATGCATTTGTTGATCAAAAAAATCTAATAAAAAAAAAATAATAAAGTCAATCCATAGCATCTCTATTGGGCTGAGGTCTGGGATCTGTATTGGCCACTCCAAAAGGCGGATTTTGTTTTTCTGAAGCCATTCTGTTGTGGACTTGCTCTGGTGTTTTGGGTCGTTATCTTAATGAGATTCCAGGTGTGCTAAAACCTGACTCCAAGGGTACGGATACTTTTTCCACAAGCACTATGAGGTTTTTTGGTTGTTCTCAATAAAGATATGAAAGATCAGAATTTTGTGTTATTATTTTTACCTTTGAGCTAGATGAAGATCAGATTACATTTTATACTTTTTCTTGCCACTGTATACTGTAAGCATTGAGATTGGTTCGGCTAACAAGCAGAGAATGATTTCAATAACTAAAACACTGCTTGTAATGTTTTTACTGTGCCTACCAGGCCCTGAAGCTATCATCATATCACAAATGATGCATATAACAGCAATAATGCTATTCTGGAAAATCCAATCAGTCTTGTCTGTTTTGCTGTTTTACATTTAAGCATTTAGCAGATGCTTTTGTCCATAGCGACTTACAAAGATTAGGAAAACGTTTTGGGCCTGTGGTCATCATAGTTGGCTCCTGTGGAGTGGTTCTGGGATTTACTCATTTCCTACAAATGCAAAGGTGTTTCTGAACTAGCAGCACAGACATAAAGACAACTGTTGATGTAGGAAAAATAGTGCAGAACAAAGAGCTTATTATTTAAAGTTGATGTGTCTTTGTGTTAGACTTGTGCTTGCCAATGCTTAGTATCGTATTCATAGTTCAGCCACAAACATTACACTTAAAAAAATCCTGATCATATACATCACCAAAATTTAAAGTTTCAATCATCAGTCATGCTGTTCCAAACTCATGGTTTTGGGCAGAATGTTTATGCTGCTTTCGCATACAGCTTCATAACACTATATATTTACTGTAGGTCTTTTCAAGCCAGACACTTTTGTTTTAGAAACACATGCACGCAACATATTGCCAAGCTCAAAATAAAAATCCACTTCCCTCATAAACATATAGTTTTATTTCAGTAGGCATATATATTAACCCAGATGGTTTTTAACCTTTATGATGCCAAGCATCCCACAAATACGATGAACCTTTTGTGTGGGACCCCGTATATTTATGTATGTATAACAAATAAATAATAAGATACACTTAGCGTAAAGCTGGATGTACTTTATAAACCTAAAGTTGTTTTTGAAGCATTTTCAATTTGAAATTTGTACTGCAGCTTTGAAAAAGAATTCTGTCTAACAAACCCCAGTGAGATAAAGGGGACTCTAAGGAAAACACAAAGATACAAAGCAAATATAGATATAGCACGAAATGAGAGTAAGTATTTCTTTGAAATTTTCTGGGGACCACCGAGAACCTCCTTGAGGCCCCTGGGGATCCTTGTATTAACTCACTAGAGTCATTTGGATTACTTTAATGATGGATGTCTGTGCATTTTGGAGCCCCCATATAAAAAGATTACACTATGGTCTTTTAATTGTCTGTGTTCAGTTGAAGAAAGGAAGTCATTCACATCTGGGATGGCATAAGGGGGAGTACATTTGTTCATAAAGTGAGCTATTCCTTTAAGTAGTTGATCTCAGCAAATTCTTAGCCCTTCAAAAGAAGCTTTTAAATCACATTAACACATGTACATAATCTAACTTCATTCATGCATCAAGAAACATCACACCATATTTTACATCAATGCTGCTGGTTTTCACGTCTTTTTATCATGAAGCCACAAGTTTGAATATGCAAAACCACAAATGAGATGTCAGAGCTACAACAAAAGACAGGATTTTCAGTGAGTAATGACTTCAGCTTCAGTCTCCTCTTTATTAAGGCATTCCTATGTCTTTAGAAGACCTGAAATAGATTGTACAAGTATGTGAACTGCTTTTATGGTAATTTTATTGGCGCTTTATTTTTATTTTCAAGTCTGACAGCCCCTAGTCTGCTTTTACTTTAAGGAGAAACACAATTACAAACATATTACCTAAACTACTGTGCCCCAAGAAAATGTAACCCTAGTCTGTGCAGGCTAAAGTCTCGTAATTATGAGATTAGGAGCATCAAAGATTTCACTCATTGACTTTAATTTCAATTTTTGACAAGACCTTACTCAGTCAATATTACACCTCACATAACACACACAGTTTCTGCTTATCTCATGTTAATCTTAAGTACCTATAAAGCAGTATTACATCCCTCCTATATCCAAAGAGTCTTTAGTTTTATCAGATTTAAGACAGATCAGCTTTACCGATTCTTTGGAGCTCTTGGTGGCATACCGCAGACAAAGTGATTCATGAGCAAGCAACATAAACATACACACGAAAAATGATCAAACTATCTCTGGACAACTTAAGATTCACTACATGATTGTGTTGTTAACATTATATGCACTTACAATGCCAACAAAACACAGACATTTGATGAAATTTTACTTACAGTCTACGACTCATGACCCGGTTGGGACCAGCCCATTTTAATGAAATCCAGCATTAAACAAAAACATACGCACAACACCCCTGCTACTATGAATAAACAAACTTTATCCATTGTTTCCATAAGGCTGGGTGAAAGCCTAAATTTCCCTCACAAAGAACAACACACTTCTTTGGTACTGCTGATTTCGTGTCAGCTATTGGTTGGTGTGTGCCCATATAAGGACTTCCACTGTACCACCTGCACTACCCATAAAATAAATAAAGCAAGATTGTTACAGATGAATCTTTCAAAAAAAACTTTGAAACTGGTACAAACCTTGGCAAATGCATACGGCACAGAAATATTCTGTCATACGTCCAACTGCTTTTTTGACACTTTGCCTATGTTTAGCATAAAGAAACTCTTAAACCGTGTTAATAACCCAATATTATACACCCCCATTATAGATATAAAATTTATATTTTTATAAAACGTTCTTTAGTTTATATAGGATGATTTTATGTAGAAAAACATAAAATCACAAAAAATTACGTCTGCTTGGTATTCACAGGTAGAGTCACAAACAATTGCATAGTACCACATGGTTTGGGTCGGGTCAGCTTACTTTTGGGGGCTTTTCCACTGGGAGCAAGACATAGTACCAGATACTTTTTTTAGTAAAACACTGTAGATCACTGATTGGTCTGAGAGAATCATCTTTACCTGCGCCATCGCTATAGAGGGTATGCACGTGCCATCACCTTTGGCGGAAGTGACTGCAGTTTCACGCACTGAGTGGCAAAAAAGTGAGAGGCGACAGCATTAGAATGTAGCGTGAAATCCACAAAAACGTGTCTAAAATGAAGAAAATTGTTGTCTGATTGACTGTGCAAACAGATTCAACAAGAATTTTTAGCTATTGTTTGGTAGCATTAGGCAAGACAAACATGCTGGCAACCCCAGACAAATGGTTGTTTGGCAAGTTGTTAGGGTTACTGCCAAGACCAACTAAATTCAATTTAAGATGATAATTGTCAGTTATACTGCCGCTTTCTAATAAACTCAGGCATTTTGTTCAATGCTTTGCCACTCATTCTTTCCTAAGGGGGTGTGTTCATGTGTTATAGTGACGTCGATGCATACCCTCTATAATGTAAAAGATTAGCTTTACCTTCGTGCTAGCTTGCGCTGTCTCAAGTAAACCTGTTGTCATCTTTGCTTTGCTGTAAGTTCCCAAACTCCCTTTTAGCAATGAAAACACACACAGATTGAGAATCAGGAACACCATACCAGTTTTTTCCAGACATGCAGTTGGTGGCGGCACATTCGCTAAGCGCACGTCCGCATATATGCTTAAATGCAACTTAAATGAGGCTCAGCGGACGGCGTCGACTGACGCCACAAGTGTTTGTTCAAAAACTGTCATGTGAGAAAGAGGTAGTGATAAACGCAATGAGCAAACATCTATTTGTAATAGTCCATTTTAATTTTGTGGCGGACTGAGAAATAAATGGATGTATAGGGATGTATAGCATTCCAACAACACTCTCACTTGTATGATGCCACAGCAGTAGGCAGCGCAAATATAACGACACGCCTATAATCCCTCTCATTCCGAAGTGTTACTAAACTTGATGGAAAAGGTAACCAAGCCAACCATGTGAAGTGAGCTGACCCGACCTAAACCATGAGGTACTATGCAATGGAAAAGCGTCATTAGAATCCATACAAGTTGGCAACATCAAAGTAGGAATACTGAAAAGCAATGGCTGACAGCCATTTCAACTAAAAATTTTCCACTGTGGGGATGAAATGACACCTGCTTTGTGTCAATCTTCTCATCTCATAGTCAATTTTAACATCTTCCTTCCAAGCGAGGAAGCGCAACTGAAGCAGCACACAGGAAGGGTATTTTCAGCTTGGCTACGCATGTCACCTTGCTGACAGAATTCTTCTTTTTGACACTAAAGTCTCTGTGACACTGCAAAATTGCTAGCACTTTAGTGATAGAAAGTAGGCCTATAAACCTTTCTTTTAAATTGAATGCAGCGAAATAGATAAGACAATTTGAACAAGGAAGATGTGATATCTGCATTCTCTGGCTCATAAACCAGAATCCAATTTGAAACCATTACTAACTAATTACTCCTAATTCGTAACATCAGTGAATGTTGTAATTTTGAATGCATTTCAATTTGTTCTCAATTACTCTGGAATGAAATAGCCTTATTTATCTGAACACAAAAGTTTACAGAAAACGGGGGGCTTTCTAAAGTTGAAAAATCCCTTACCTTTTTCTCTGAATCTTTACTTCTTCTGCCATTGCTCTGTTGTTGCTGGTGCTGCCGTAGGTTCTTCTCTCCAAACAGTTTTTTAGCCCACTCATCTTTCTGTGCTTGAAGCCGGTGAGGCTGCGCAGCTGCAATCTCGCCTGCAGCACGGTACCTATCAGCCGGTATCTTACTCATGGGTGGTGGCAGGGTGCTACAGTTAGCACTGGACCATCCGTCTGTAGACTCTGCATAAGACTCCTGATCACTACTGTGTCCCTGACGCCAGTCTCTTAGAACGTGAACGGGCAGCCAACGTTGGCCTGAAGCCCCTGTCACTTTCTTGCCATGGGCGGAGTAGTGTGAGCGTGAAGGAAGGCCTGACACATCCAGCCTTGAAGAGGAGTTCAGATGCCTGCCAGAAAGTTGAGGTGGGTCTGCAAGGCTATGCTGATTGGGCTGAGAATGGTCAAGGAACTGGTCAGGGCGGTAGCCATTGCGGTGTGGTGGAAGACCTCCTAGTACACCTTGGTTACGAGGTCCTGGTGGGTTCTCCCATAATCCAGTGGGCATATGGCGACCAGGGTTAGCACCTAGGTCAACCAAAAGGACTCGGTTATTCTTCTCCTCTGGCAAGAAGTTGCCAATGCCACTGTCACTGTTGCTGCTTGTGCTATTGTTCTGCTGAGCATCCAGGTCACCATCAAGGAAAGCCCGAGCCCGCATACCCTCTATAGATTCTCCCATATCCCGGTACAGCACAGACACAAACTGTAACAGTGGCTGAGAAGTTGGTGGAAACTCCAAGCAGCCACCAGTATCCGGGTCTGGAGTGCAGTCAAAGCCAAAGCGTCTGGAAACACTTTGATGGATCTTGTGATGACACAGTTCTGGGTCTACAATAAAAACGTGACAAGATGTTCGCAGTCCTTGCTCCTCCTCACCACGCCTGTATACGGCATGGTCATTTGTGGCTTGCATGGTGACTAGGCCAAAGAAACGCCGGTCATCTGGGCAGACAGCACTGAATGCTAACTTTTCTGCAGGATACGTTGCTAGTACAGCACCTCTGTCATTGCAGAGCTGTACACAGTCATGCATAACTTTAAGTAGGACCAACGAGTGGACCTTTTGTTCGGCACGTAAACGTCGCATACACCCACGAATTGCCTGCAGACTGTCACTTTCCAAATTGGCACTCGTTGAAGCTAATTCAATAGATCCTAGATAACCCACAATCATGCCAACATTAAGGATCCCCGCAGAGTCGACTGTTTGCAGCAGAGCAAGTTCATCTTGCTGTTCAAACATATCCACAAACACAGAGTCGTCATTGAGCACTTTGGACATCTCTTCTTCAGTAAGCAAGTTGGGATCACTCCTCCGGATGCTAACGTTACCAAAAGGGAGGTCAGGCTCTGAGAGGGCCCTTGTTTTAGAGGCAGATGCACAAGCCACTGCTTTTTCTGAGCTGCTGGATGAGTGGCTGGAATTTTCAAAGATCATGTTAAAGATTCCACCAGACTGCATTTCCGCAACAACACGTTCTGCGCGGTTTATTCCCATTGTCTTTGAGTCCATCTTTGGCCTTATCCAGTGGCTCTTGTGATCATGGATGCCCAGTTCTTCATCGCTCGAACATGAATCTAGGTTATGATTGCTTTCAGCGATGACCAAATGTAAGACACCTGTGCAGCGGCCAATAAGTTTGACCACATCCTCATGAGACGCTTTACATACATTTATGTCGTTCACACTCAGGATCTGATCTCCAGAATGAAGGCCCACATAGTCAGCTGGACTGCCCTTCAAGACGCAACTCAGCACACATGGAGAATGCCCAGAAACTGTGAAGCCATAACCTGTTCTTCCCCTAGCAACCTCAACTCCTCTTATGCGGGCAGAAGTCTGGGCATTCACACGCCTTCTGTTTTGCTCTGATTGTCTGAACATTTTGTTTTTACCTCAGTTTCAAACAATGACACGGAGTTGAAGCATTAAATGCACCAGTAGAGTGATGATGTCATACTTCCTGCTCCACAGCTCTTGTGCAAGTTACTAACCAGGTGCATGCTTGAATGTTTACAGAACACCTTCAGTAGGAAAAGAGGGGAAAACTTGTTAATAAATTGACAGCTAACAGCATTAAATGACATATAGCATGTAAATCTAGAAGCTAAGATCAATGTTAAATTAGCATTTATAAGGATATATTAAAATGCTTTAAAACAACACATTTGTTCCTAATCCCGTTTTAAGCTTTAGCATAGAAAGCCTTTCATTTAGGTAAATGCTTCTTACCTGTCTTTTCACACACACCTGACAATCACAAGGCAGATTCAGGCCTCCGCTCAGGTGAGAGGCAAAGTGGCGGTTGCTAGGCAACAGGATACAATGCAGAATTCCTATAACTCATATCTATATAGTTAAAAATAAAACAACAAACCACTCAGAAGGGTAAAACATGACAAAAGTTTCGAGGTCACATAAATACTTCAATAAACATGTAGGTTTAAAAACTTTGGCAAACTTTAAACTATGGTTGAACTTTCGTCCTGTTCGTTTACACACCTCTGTACTGCCATTTAAAAATAATAAACAAAAATAGATGCACATGCGTAAAACGTAAACGTACGTAGACTATTAAATTTAATAATAGATTAATACAAAATATTTTAAATGTATGTTCTCAAGACTTTCCTAAACCTAAAGATGCGATAACTTTGCGAACTGGACTCATCCACACATGCTGAACGGAACGATCCCGCCTTCATTTTCCCATTGTTCCACTGCCTCGTGTAACCATGACAATGGAACTTTCCCTAAAAATTTTTTAACGCTCATTGGTTTCCACAACTGTCAATCATCACCACAACAACCCAAAATCAGTTGGACCGTAACTTGCAAACTAACCACGAAAGTTATGCTACAGGTGTCCAAAACTGTACGCGCGAGGAATGATAAAGTAAAACACTAACGTGCACATCCTTAACATAAGAAACATCCAAGTGAATTAAATATTTAATGCAGTTTGACAGTTTTAGCTAGCGCGGTATTGTTTTACGGCGGAACAGCTGGCCAGTGAGTAACATCTAACGGTATTGAATTATAGGCATCAATAGCCAGTTACTGACAAGACTGTTGCACCAACATAAACGTATTATATAAAGCAATAAGACGATTACCGCAGATACATTTTTGTAGTTGAATAAAGTATATTTTACGTTACGTCTAACTTTTATCATCAGCAGAACGCGCAAGAAATTCCCATGGCTACATTGCTAACCTACATTAGCCAGCACTTCCTAAAAACTTTACTCAGATGAAATAATGGAAGTTGAACAGAATGCCTGTAAGTTACAGAGAATACCGAGGTGTACATTATAGTTATGTAGATACACATCATTCTTACCTGCTTTAGATGTGTTTTCTGTTGATGTGAAGTTTAATGGCATGGTAACCTTAGTTCTGCAGAAGGAGTAAACAAAAGGAGAGGGCAGCAGCTGGTGTGTGGACAGCAGGAGGAGAAGAAGGAGGAGGAATATACAGCACCGGTATGAAGCTATTCCTTGATATTCCTTGACATTGTTTCAACTGAACAACTTACTTAAAAAAAAATTAAGTTGCACCTTTGAATGGCAAAATGTAAAAGTTTGCAGACTTAGTTTCTTTTAATTTAATAAGCAACAATTTATCTTGTGCGACAACATGTGGATGCCAGTTTATAAGTATTTAAATATTTTATCCTTAAACATAAATGTTGCAATTAAAACTAAACCACAGTCTTGGTCAATTATTAGTAATTAATTCCTCACCACATTAGTAATAGTTTTTGCTATTTAACTATGCATGTTGGTATACATCAATAGCAACTGATGCAGCAGTTTACCTTATACAGTGCAAATAAGATTTTTTTATTTATAAAGATGGCTTAAATTAACCATCAATACACCTGCCTAGTTGAGAACTGCAAAACAATTAACAGTCAGGCAATAATAAATTCAATTACGCAAATTATACATTTTAAAATCTTTTATTATTTTCTATAGTATAGTTTTTTAGTGGTTTAAGACATTATAACAATCCATTAAAATAAATACATTAACTTTCCGTCCTCTTGTACTGTCCATAGCTTGCAGAGATGAGCTTAACAAATAAAGGGGATTTTCTTAAAGCTCCGGCGCGAGACCATCATGGCATCCTAGACTGATGGGTGGGGTTTATTTGTATGCAGGGACAACTGCCATCCTCCCAAAATAAACCATACTGTGAGTTACCCATTCTATTCTTGCCCACCATTGTGTTTATCTCACTATGATGAACACTAATTTGAATACTAAAAGATGCCTACTTTTGAAAATAATAAATAAATACAACGTCAAATGGGTATTGCCTGCATTTGCTGGGTATGAAAAAAAGTTTCACCTGAGATGTAATAAACCAGTCAGGGTTTCTCCTCCCCTTCTAATATAAAGTCTCCCGACACAAACTAAACAGGACAAAAGGTTATACTAGCTGATGTATCTAAAATGACAGTGTTAGCCACACAAAACAAATGTTACAATTTTGCAGTATTGTCATGTTTGGTCCAGCCACAATGGTGGCTTTTGTTAAAGGCATTCAAGTTCATTCCTGCAGCCCATCAATACTTTGACATTTTAATACAACATCCTTAAAGCCGCTACTGAACAACCCATTTAATGATGTCAATTCAATATTTAATGGATCTGTAAAACCATCACTGTTGAGAAATCCTGTAGGCATGGGGCAATATTAACACAATAAGTGAATATGCCTATAGATTTTAAAGAAGGAAAGGCTTTTACTGAGCAGTGAAAATATCAAGTTTCAAGTGCTATGTACATGTTCTTCTTCACTATAACAAAGTAAACTTCTTACAATTTTAGATAACATATATTTAGTGGTCTGTACGCTAGCAAACATGACCAGTTAATGTTGGTCTTCATGGTAGCAGACTTACAAGCATGCCATGAGTGCGCATTTGCCAAACTGTCTTGTCATTGTTAGAAGTAGGCTATGTGGTGCCCATGTAGTCCGTCATCCGACTAACAATCACAATTATCACCCCATTCTCGTTACATCACAAAATATTGATTCAGTATTGAAAACAGACTACAGCATGCTTCAATTTAACATACAAGATATCTATTTACAGCGAAGGGACCTATGCCACAGAGACAAAATATAATGTTTCCCCCACGTCCGAAAGAGAAAAAGCTGGGTTATTGCGCACATTCGGTTTGAATGGCCCCTTTCTTTACATCATCTAATCTCCATTGATGGGTGTTGTCATGCACCACATTTTATTCAACTCATCACAAATATTATTTCTTTTACACAAATTGTACATGATGTAAACACTCTATAGATTAAAACGCATACTTCGTCATTACACTAGATCAACGTCCTGAGCTCTTAAAAGAAATGTTATAAACAATTGAAGATAAATGTGTTGTAAATTACACATTATGTCATACAGATCCGAGCTGCTATTTTAACGATTTCAAACCATACAAAGGGCTTTAGAGATTCACATCCTCTGTTTAAAAACAAATAAATTGTAACTTTAAAACAACAAATATAGACAACTAAATTTAAAGAGGAAAAAAATCGTATTTGTTTTAGACAATTCAAACCTCTTTCAGTGCAAACGCTGCACTGCCATCAAACACAAAGCATCTTTAAATACACAAAACTCTTGTCATTCCAACATCTCCCACATTAAAGGGGATATACAGACTCATTTTACAATTTATATATTTCTATTTTGTTTCAAGTGCTGGCAAACACAGAGCAAAATAATGTGTCACCCATGCAACAGGAATGATTTAAAACTGGGGGAGTGGTGGTGGGTCTGTAAAGAACATCTTTAATTTTCGTGGGAGCAGGAGAATTTGGATTTGTGGAGATGGAAACTGTATGAAAAACCAACTGGAAATTGGAAATCAACCACTGCGTGCAACTTTATGTATCTCTGTAGTGTCTGAATCCACATTCTTTGCAACATTTAGTCAGTTTATTAGTACCTAGTCTTTACTAATGAGATACATTGTCAGTTTAGACTGCATAACAGAAAACAACTGCAACTAGTGCATACTTACACTGTGCTGTCTTGCCACAGATTTTAGATGAACAGACTATGGAAAAGAAAAGGCTATATACTGTTACACTCTAAAGTCCATTGTTTTGATGGTTGTAGTATTTTTTAATTATTATAAAGACTAGTGGTGTTACTTGCATTCAGATGTATTTTGGTTTACACTTAGTGGCAACATTCAGTGGATGTGTGTCTTTGTTTAGGTCTCTAATAACTATTTGGGCCAATATGTCTTTATATATATCGTGGATACTGCCATAGCAACCAATCCACCTCCACATATCCAATCCAAGATAATTTCTCGCTGCCATGCATCCCGGTGTGTAACGTTAACACTTAACGTCCCGGTTCAATTTAGTGTATTGGCCATATTTGTTACCATCTTATTGATGACAAATTGATGTGAAATATTTTTACTCTGCTCTGTATTATAATGACGTGTCTTGGTGAATGCTCTGCAAACAGCACAACAGTTGGTAATATGGACTACCAGGAGACGCAACCATTTCAAAGACAGACTGGAAGGCCCTGCGGTCTAACTCTTCATCGATCTGGTGTCGGTAGAAATCCATAGCGACGAGACAAAAGAGGCTAATGTCCACTGTGTCTGACTTCCCCATGCGACTGATGACATGAGGCAGGCTAAAGGGGAAAGAAGTTAAGGAAAATAAGGAAGAAGAGGATGGAAATACAAAAACATGGACTACACATTAATATTTAAGGATACAGGGCAGAGATCCACTGGCTGGTAGAGGCGCTAACAAAGAAACAAGACAGGCTCCACATTGCCATTGCGACAGGTGTTCTCTGTGTAAAGTTCGACAGAGAGAGCAGCACCCAATCACGAACCATGGAGGACTGGCCAGTCGCATGCAGTGTTTGAAATACCTGTAGCAAGAAATACATGCAAATAAAGGACATATTACCCTTTATAAAATAACTGCATCATCAAAAATTATATAAATATTTAGGAGTGGAGCTGTGGAGTACAAAGTTTTCTGTAAAATAAGACAATTTATATAAATGTACTCCAATTTATGTGGGTAGATGACTCTTTTAAATTCAGGTATGCCCAATTCTGCAAAAATTCTAATTATACTGGAGAGCATATACTGTATATACACTCACCTAAAGGATTATTAGGAACACCTGTTCAAGTTCTCATTAATGCAATTATCTAATCAACCAATCACATGACAATTGCTTCAATGCATTTAGGGGTGCGGTCCTGGTCAAGACAATCTCCTGAACTCCAAACTGAATGTCAGAATGGGAGAGAAAGGTGATTTAAGCAATTCTGAGTGTGGCATGGTTGTTGGTGCCAGACGGGCCGGTCTGAGTATTTCACAATCTGCTTAGTTACTAGGATTTTCACGCACAACCATGTCTAGGGTTTACAAAGAATGGTGTAAAAATGGAAAAACATCCAGTATGTGGCAGCCCTGTGGTAGAAAATGCCTTATTGATGCTAGAGGTCAACGGAGAATAGGCCGACTGATTCAAGCTGATAGAAGAGCAACTTTGACTGAAATAACCACTCGTTACAACCGAGGTATGCAGCAAAGCATTTGTGAAGCCACAACACGCACAACCTTGAGGCGGATGGGCTACAACAGCAGAAGACCCCACCGGGTACCACTCATCTCCACTACAAATAGGAAAAAGAGGCTTCAATTTGCACGAGCTCACCAAAATTGGACAGTTGAAGACTGGAAAAATGTTGCCTGGTCTGATGAGTCTCGATTTCTGTTGAGACATTCAGATGGTAGAGGCAGAATTTGGCGTAAACAGAATGAGAACATGGAGCCATCATGCCTTGTTACCACTGTGCAGGCTGGTGGTGGTGGTGTTATGGTGTGGGGGATGTTTTCTTGGCACACTTTAGTGCCAATTGGGCATCGCTTAAATGCCACGGCCTACCAGAGCATTGTTTCTGACCATGTCCAACTCTTTATGACCACCATTTACCCGTCCTCTGATGGCTACTTCCAGCAGGATAATGCACCATGTCACAAAGCTAGCTGTCATTTCAAATTGGTTTCTTGAACATGACAATGAGTTCACCTCAACCCAATAGAGCATCTTTAGGATGTGGTGGAACGGGAGCTTTGTGCCCTGGATGTGCATCCCAGAAATCTCCATCAACTGCAAGATGTTATCCTATCAATATGGGCCAACATTTCTAAGGAATGCTTTCAGCACCTTGTTGAATCAATGCCATGTAGAATTAAGTCAGTTCTGAAGGCGAAAGGGGGTCAAACACAGTATTAGTATGGTGTTCCTAATAATCCTTTAGGTGAGTGTATACTGATGTATGGATATACTCCTATACATATGCAAGAGAGTAGACTATCACTGACTTGAGGAAAGATTCAGAAAATCATAGTGGTAATGTTTTATTGCAGTCAGAAGGCTGGTTCACAAATGACCAGACAAATCGCAATAATTCAAATCTGAAATTGTTGCTGTGAAACTGCACTTGCCTTGTACACCACTGTTGCCATAAATTGTGGGTAAGGCTGCTGATTGGACAAGAACTCTCCGATGACTTTGTTCATAACGTCCTGCAATGGGAAAAAGTCATCCAGAAACTGAGGAAGAATCCGGGATACCACACGTGCCTCACTTGGAAAGCCTTTGCGAATCCTGTAGTACGAATATAAAATTTGCACCCAAAACATTTCAGGTAAATCAGAAAAAAAGCAATACAAAGCATGTTTCTTCAAAAAAAATGACATATTTACCTGTCAAAGAGAACAGATACGCGCTCCATGGCAACAATTACAGATTCGCTGTCAGGAGCTGTGGGGTCTGTATCGGCAGGGCACCCAGGACTTCCCTTCTCTTTTCCTGTTGAGTAACATTACAGTCAGAGGTACAGTCCTTCAATGGATCCAAGTTTATGAACATCCTGACTTTAAATACAATGTACTGGATTCCCAGAATCCTATGAAATCTACCTCTTCTTAACATTACCTTTTAGTCACATAAGTCAGACCCCTCAATGAATAGCCAGAAAAACAATACACCAGTTTTTACAATCACACTAAGGAATCTGCATCTATGTGTTATGTTAATAGGGTGAGCATCTAAGGTGAGTCTTTATTTTCAACTGCTGGTGTTAGTAGGGTGGGTAAGTATTAAAGATGAAGCTGAAATGTGTCCTGCCTTCCTCTCCAGCCACACCTGTGTACATGCAGGTGAGCATGAGACCCAGGGCAGCCATGGCGCGGTGTGGACTGGGCATGTTCACGCGGTCAACGCTCAGCTTGACCAGCGTCTCTGCGTCCATGCGTGACAGCTGTTCGGACAGAAGCAATCGCTCCAAACCTCGCAGAACACAGTGGTAGATAACGGACGGTGTGGCCTCCTCGCTAGTGGAAAGCATCACACAGCACAGCTGAGATAGTAGAGAAGAAACATCATAAACAAGATTAATTTATGGGTATACTATAATATTAGTGACCACCACCACATCATGGGAACTGGGTTCTCCTCCCACCTGAATGATCCCGGCATTAAAGTCTGACCCTACGTCCAGAGGGTAATTCTCCATCATGTAAAAGGCCACGGCACACATCACCAGCACATGCTGCTGGTTCTGTAGGTTCACGCAGCTGCAAAAAAAAAAAAAAAAACACACCAACCGTGTTAAACACATTCATCTATTTTTAGCGGGGCTATTTAGTTCTTTAATCAAGCATCTTAGATCTCAGTAAGGCACCATACTTTACAGCTAATGAGGACCTGAGGACCATGCAGCGTGCGGGCGTGTGTTGTGATTGCCTGTGAGAACCTATTATTGAGTCTCTCTCAGCATGCCACAGAAGCTCTGGCATTAGCTTTAACTGCATGGGGCATAACCTCTTAAGAGAGGCGGTATCAGTGTGAAGTCTTTCATCCAATGCAGAACCTCTTGCAAATGGCAAACATTAAGAGGTACCTTAACGTTAATGACTGGATGGCCACTGCCTGGGCTTGTAATCGGAAGAATGTTGGGTTCAGTCCCTAAAGTCACTCTAATGGAGCTTTAATAGTTTCCATTGTGTGATATGACACGGCTCGGTAGCACATGGCTGGGCTCAGCTCACTTTTCGTTTGCTTTTCCATTGGAGTTTAGTGCCGCTTCAGGGTGCGTGTGATTATAGACTTATCGTTACAGTTGCGCCGACTCTTCTGACGTGACATCATCGTAAACGTGACACAAACAACCGCTCAACGCGGAAGCAATGGAGAACTTGTACAACAAAGATGACGACACCATTAAGGGTAAGCACTTAGTAGTACTAAAACTACATGCTAAAAGTGGTACCACCAGACCCGGAGATCAGCTGAATGGATTCCAAAACAGTGATAATCAAATGTTTAACTCTAGGGGAGCTGGAAAATGAGCATATTTTCAAAAAAGTGGAGTGTCCCTTTAAATTTTTTCTCTAAAGGTTACTCACTGAGCAATAGCTTTGAGGTTGGAGAGCAGGTAGTCGCTGACAGTTGGTATAAGCTGGCGTGCTGTATCGTCCAGTAGATCACATTCTAGTACATACAGAACTCCATGTAGTGCCCCAATCCTACTGGGCAGATGAGTGCTGCGCAAGGTGCTCTCCAACAGGCGACACACTGGCTCTGCGATGGCTTTATCCTGAGGACACAGAATCACATTAAATGTGCTTTAGGCAAGAGCTTACGCAACTATGGGTTCAGAGGTGCACCCTCACCATTCCCAGAACAGCAGCTGCTTTGCAGATAGCTGGTACAAGATACTGATTGAGGATCTCATCTTCTGGTGGATGGACCTTCTGGAGCTCGGTCAGAGTCGAGAACATCATATCAAACTGATTTCTCTCTGTGAAGAGATCAGACACTGCCAGCAGCTAAATGAGAGAGAGAGAGACAAATAGAAGAGGATGTAGGTGAAATACAAAGAGCAGAGATAAACAGCTGATGCTCAAGTCATTGTGAGAAGTTGCAGATAAAAAACTGCTACATAGAGTGTAACAGATTGAAATGGAACATTGAGAACCCAAAAATTCTTATTAACAAAGATATTTTTCTGTAAATAAATTTGTAGATTTACTTACATTTATCTTGAGATAAGCAGGGATTTGGTTATAGTGTATATCAGGGGTAGGCAACGTCGGTCTTGAAGTGCCGATGTCCTGCAGAGTTTAGGTCCAGCTCTTATCAAGGGCATCAGCACTCCAGGACCGACATTGCCTGGTACCCCTTCTTTATGTCCTTTTGTGCGAAATAAAGTTACATAGAAAAACAAACACTAACCGATCTGACCACTTCACTGACAAGTACAACAGGTGTCTTTCTGCTGCTGGGGCTTCCGGGTAAAATCCACTGGCTGTAGAGGTCCAAGAGAAACTGGGAGCAGGAGTGGATGTCAACCCCTGCACGGTGCTTCCTGAACAGGAAATAGAAAAGAAATTGCAAGTCTGGAGCCAGGGTTCCCACAGCTTTTTAGTCATTCATAATTAGTCATAATTAGTCATGATGACTCAATGGTGTTAAGTACAAATGTCTCCAACGAATATCTGATAGACTAGAGTTGGTCTGCAGTAAGGTTTTACTTAAAGGGATAGTTCACACAAAAATGAAAATTCTGTCATCATTTACTCACTCTCATGTTGTTACAAACCTGTATAAATGTCTTTGTTCTTAAGGACATAAAGGAAGATATTTTGAGAAATGTTTGTAACCACACCGTTCGTGGACCCAATTGACTTCTATAGTAGGAAAAAATAATACTATGGATGTAAATTGGGTCCACGAACGGTTTGGTTACAAACATTTTTCAAAATATCTTGCTTTGTGTTTATCAGAACAAAGAAATTAATGCGGGTTTGTAACAACAGGAAAGTGAGTAAATGATGACAGAATTTTCATTTTTGGGTGAACTATTCCTTTAAGTCAAACACTCAAGAACAATCTAGCCAAATAAACATTTAAAAGAAACGAAACTAGAAACAGTTATGTCTATATTCACTATAAAATGTATATCATTTTTTTTAGAATGGATAGAAATAGAGAGTGTGGCTTGTTTTTCCCCTGGGAATTTCCTGGATTTTAGACAAACTGTTAAATGGTCTTTAAAGGAAAAGAAATGACGTTTTTGAAAAAAACATTTCAAATCTGGCGAAACGATCATCAATTTCACAAAAAAAGTACTTTTTAAACCACAACTTCTCGTCTTGCACTATCCCTGGAATGCGCCTCTGCAACCTTTCATATAATCACGTCGAAAGGTCATTCAGAAGGACCAACCAAAAGTTGTTGTATATGGAATGACAATAATTAAAGGGGACATTTCACAAGACTTTAAGATGTCAAATAAATCTTTGGTGTCCCAGAGTTCATATGTGAAGTTCTAGCACTAAATACCATATAGATCATTTATCGTAACATGTTAAAATTGGCACTTTGTATAGTGTGAGCAAAAATGCAATTTTTGGGTGTTTCCTTTAAAAGCAAATGAGCTGATCTCTGCACTAATTGGCAGTGCCAATGATTGGATAGTGCAGATAAATGGGTGGTATTATCCCCTTCTGAAAGGGAGCCAAATTTCACATGCTTGCAGAGAATGGTTTACCAAAACTAAGTTACTAGGTTGATCTTTTTCAAATTTTCTAGGTTGATAGAAGCACTGGGGACCCAATTATAGCACTTTAACATGTAAAAGTTAAAGTTTCATGATAACTCCCCTTTAAAGTATTTGTGTCAGTTTATTGTTTAAAATGCACTGCAAAAATTACTTTCCTACGGAGTATTTTTGTCAATTTTTTTTTGCAAAAAAAAATGTAAATAAAAATTCCTAAATCTATAGGATTTTCTTAACTCTTTTGCAGCCATTGACGAGATAACTTGTCAATTAATAGAAAACGCTTCCCTGACAATGATGAGAATTTCTGGCTTTCCACAAAACCGCAATTATTTATAATTCCGCAACTTATACAACCCGGAAGTACCACCTCACGTGAAAGAGAAAGAACTCCGTGTATGTTTTAAAGATAGATCTGCATCTGATCTCTATCAAAAGTCATTCACAAAAATGGAATTATCTCAGCTTTTTGCTCAAAATTGGGTGTTTTTGAAGAAAACTACCCATATTTGAGAGGTAATAAAGGAAAAGTAATGAAGTTTTTTTTTTTTTTAAAGCAGAGGAAGAACATTTTCTGGAAGGCATTAAACTTTTGTGAAAATCATGAAAAATGCTGGCGCTGGCTGGCAACTTAAAAAAAAAAACACTGGCGGGGAAAGAGTTAATGAGCATAACAACTGAAGTCTAATAAACTTAATAAATAATAAATAAATAACTTTTTACACAAACAATGTCAAATTGAAGTGAATTTGTGCATAAAATAAGCAACACATCTGGCAATGGGTCAAGCAAATTTTTCTTAAATTAGGTGTTTAGATTTTTGCTTATCCCATTGGCAGATTCATTTAAATTTTATATTTTTTTTCTAAAAGCTAGACTTATTGTTTAGGTCATTTTGCTCATTAAGAAAATGCATCATGATTTAATAATGTTTAGATGTTTTTACTTAAAACAAGACAAAAATTTCCAAGTAAGAAAGTTAATTTGCTGTGTGGTCCGTACATGTGTGTTTCTCATACGTCTTTCGTTACCTTTTGACGTGATAATGTAATATGTGAAGTCGAGGACACTCATCCCAGGGCTAGTGCAAGACAAAAAGTAGTGGTTAAAAATGACTCCTTTTGCCGAAAATGACGATTATTAAGACCATTATGCCTCAGTTGGGATCATTTAGAGCCCTTTGAAGCTGCATTGAAACCGCAATTTGGACCTTCAAACCGTTGGGGTCCATTGAAGTCTACTATACAAAAAAACCCTGAAATAAAAAAAAAAATTTGACTGAGAAAAGAAAAACAAAAATCTTGGACGACACAGGGTGAGTGAATTATCAGGAAATTTTCTTATGTAAGTGACCTAATAATTTAATTTGTAAGTTGCTTTGTATACAATTTTTGCTAAATGTAATCCAGAAAAGTAGGCGTCTGATTCAAAAAGGGATCTTTCAGCAGACTGACAGCAGAAGGGAAGAGGTTCATTGATGTTCTTCAGGGTCCTACTACCATTAACTGAAAACCAGAAGACCACCTCAGTACCAGGTGACGATCACAGTGTACAATCTGACCTGGAGTTAATTGGTGACACTGGAGGTGAGGCAGGTGCTGGAGCATCTCCTTCATCTTCCTCATCTTCACCCCACTCCTCCTCCCTCAGAGGGGTAATATTATTCCCCAACCACACTGAGTGAATCGACACCTGCAGCATGTACAAGAGCACAATTATAAATAACACCCAGGCGTACAAATTAATTAGTGTTAATTTAAAAATCCATTATAAGTTTCCAAATTACTAACCTGACCCAGTTTGTATTCCATGTTTCCCATCTCCCTCTCTGTGTTTATCTGCAGTAGAAGTTTCTCATGGCTGATGAGGGTTCCTGAATATGCAAATGTACAGAAACAAGAAAAGTCATGAATGCAACTTAAAAACAAGTGCAAGTACCTACAAAGCATGAGAATCACTCACCAGCAGTCGATGATGATAATGATGGCACGGGGTCCCAGGCCTGATATGGGAAGTGTGTGGCGATGTTGTCTCGCTTTGACACCATGGCCTGAATCTCACGCTCAACCATTCCTCTAATCACATTCAGCTTGCGACCATATCTGACAAACACACACAACTTACTATTCACTTCTTACGCAATTAACCATCCAGTTAAAGGGATACTCCAACCAAATATCAAAATGACCCCATGTTTTACTCACCCTCAAGCAATCCAAGATACACATATCCGTAATTTTAAGACAAGGACATTTAGAGTTATTTTAGTAAATGTCCTTGCTTTTCCAAGCTTTATAATGGTAGAAAATAGGAATCAGGGGACAACTTCTCACTTTAAGCCCAAAAAAGTGCATTCATCCTTCACAGAGGTAATCCACATGGCACCAATAGGTTAAAGTCGCATTGAAAGTAAAATAAAAAGCTGTAATTTATTTTGTAATATTGTGTTTTTTACAAATGATTTATCTTTGAGCTTCAATAATTTTAAAAAATTCATGTGCCCTCATAATCTTTAATCAAAAATGCAAATCTCCTCCCCTCCTAAAAACTATCTCTTTTTACTTCCGGTCATAATGTATGGCAGGTGGGCGGGGTTCGGGAGAATATCGCTGCGATTAGCAATTAGCAACACGACCCAACTTCAAATTATCAAATCCAGCCCTGCCTTATTTCATTTCAGAGGCCAGTTTTACTCGGATACCACTGGCGCATCCTTTTTTGAGTGGGGTTTTTCTTGGTCTAGAAGCCTTAATTTGGTCTTGTTTTAAAGAAGACACACTGCAAAAAAATTATATCCCAAGCAGGGCTCTGAACCGGTTCAAGGAACGAAAACGAAAACCGGAAACGAACGAAATTTTAACAGGAACAAAAACAAAAACGAAATCAATTTTAATCGTTCTGAACAGAAACGTTTATTTAAAATGACCATTAACCGGTTAATAACGTTATTTTATCGTTTTCTTTAATATTGTACTTATCAGTGATCAATCATGATTTGAACAGTACAAGATGTGACTTTGACGCATCAAGCGTGAGTGACTTTGACACATAGCGTGAGTGAAATGCCCGCGCAGCAGTCATCGAGTCTCCGGCCCGATAGCATTTGTCTTAAATAACCACAAAGCTACCCATCAAATGTTCAGAGGTATGTTTAAGTTAAAACTTGCTTGGAAATATGAAGATGCAAACTGTAACTCAAAAAAGCCAGGGGACTTATACCACTGTCAATTACTTTTTAGATGGGTCGCCACCAAGAAATTCCTTTTCGTTATTATTCGTTAGTCTTAACAAGTCTGTCTGCAATATTGAAGGATGTGGGGGAGAAGTACAGTAGCCGGGAATCACTGAGGTAACTTACAGAGGCACATTTAACATAAACATCCAGCAGAGTATGCTGCGGTTTCAACCAGTAAAAGACATGGTTGAAAACGGGTCGTTTTTTTCAGCTGTTTATACTTAAAATGAATGCAGGTATTTCTTTTGTGGTTTTAACAATTAATAAAAATGTTGAAGTTTAGTTATATCATGTGTTATGTTATTGTTTTTGTGTGAAAATTAGTCTGTATGCATGCATTTGTTAAAGTATAGCCTGAATTAAAATAACGTTATTAACCGGTATTTTTTCTAAGTAAACCGTTTTCGGAACGTAAATGTTCAATGAGGAACGCAAAAACGGAAACGTTAAAATATCGATTCTGCTCGGAGTGAAACGATTGATAATTTTTTTCGTTTTTAAGCCCTGATTCCAAGAAAAAAATTCTTAATATTTTTGTCTTGTTTTCAGGAAAAATATCAAAGAATTCTTAAATTAAGAAGCTTTTCTTGATGAGCAAAATGACCCAAGAAAATAAGTCTATTTTTTAGACCAAAAATATCAAATTTAAGTGATTTTGTGCATAAAACAAACAAAACAAAAAAATCTGCCAATTAGGTAAGCAAAAAAAAAATAGCTTACCCCATTGGCAGATTTTTTTTGCTTGCTTTATGCACAAAATCACTTAAATTTGATATTTTTGGTCTAAAAACTAGACTTATTTTCTTTGGGTCGCTTTGCTCATCAAGAAAAAGCATCTTAATTTAAGCATTTTTAGATATTTTTACTGGAAACAAGACAAAAATAATAACAAGTTTTTTTCTTGGGATATCATTTTTTGCAGTGCACTTTAACGTTTTTTACAGAAGTGTCTGGAGGTGAAAATAGATTTTTTTTATAGCAGTTTACATATATTTGTAATAAAAAAAAATGCAATATAGTATTATTTTTAATACATAAAATTATCAAAAAACTGAGGTTTGTATTGGTTTGCTGTGAGGTTTGCTGCATACTCGTCACAAATGAATAAATTACAGTTACTGCATTATTATTATTGCTAAAAGGTCTTGAAAAATGAAAACTACGTTCTTAGAAATTTCCAACAATATATAGTTTGTCGTGATAGATTAACATTTACATAAAAAATATTGAAGTAAACTTAGTTGTCCTGCTCATGGGACAGCGTCAGTTAATGTGGATTGCAGATGGAAAATAGCTTTTGCTAACTCTGGTACAAAGCATATTTTCGAAAGATTAATGTTCTTTGTACATTGTCCCTGACAAATAACTTACTTACCAAATAAATAAAGGTCTTCTGTGGGTAATCGATGCGATTTTGAAAAATATACAGATTTCAAACTTTATAAACTGTACTTACTAGCTTCCGGTAACGGTCATCTTGGACTAAATTCAAGTGACAGTTTAAGCATAGTGAGCATTGGTTGCCATGGGCCCAAGATGGCGTCATTACCGGAAACAAGTTATTATAGTTTATAGAATTTAAAATATCAATATTTTTCTTACAATATTTTTCTTATAATAAAGTTCTTTTGCATCAATTACCTGCAAAAGACCTTTATTAACCCCTTGGAGCCGTGTGGATTACTTCTGTCAAGGATGGATGCACTTTTTTGGGCTCCAAAGTTGATCCCTGTTATCTTCCATTATAAGCTTGGAAAAGCAAGGACATTTACTAAAATAACTCCAAATGTGTAAGTCTGAAAGATGATGGACATATGTATCTTAGATTGCTTGTGGGTGAGTATAATATGGGTTAATTTTTATATCGCTTTAAAATTAAACCTGGGTTAAAATAAAAAAAATTTAAAAGCACACTACAGACAAAATATTTTGTATAATGTGTGTACACACCTAGTGTCAAGAGCTTTAAGGATTTTGTTGCGGGGTTGTTGTTCAAGGCAGCTGATGGCAGGATTTCCTGCTGTTGGTAAAGTCATGGCACTAAGCACCAGAGAGGTAATTGCCTGAACCGCTAGTACATTTATCTGTGTCCTCTCCAGATCCTCCTGCAGCCCAAACAGATGTGTCTCATTTAACGCTTCCTGCATATCTCCTCAATAACAAACAGCTGTACCCAAACTCAAAATGAATCAAATCATGATGGAAATCTTATCTAATGGTTTCACCTCCTGCTGGGTCTCCTCCTCTTGGTCCATTGCGATTGGCTGAGTGACCAGCACCCCCAACAGAGTGGCCCATGTCTCCTCAAATTGTGTCCGACTGCTCCAGCCTGCAAAGATGAATATGAATAAATCACGCTAAACAATAAAAACGATATTATATGCGACTGTCAAACAGTCTACTCCTAGCTATCCAGAGTCTAAATGCATAGCTACATTTAAAGAGACAGATCACTTTAAAATGAGTCTCTTATACCAAGAGTGTTAATGCGGTAGAGGAATTCTCTGAAGACATCTTTCTCCTGCAGGAACTCTACAGGGATCTCTGGCAAAGCCGTACCCAACTCTCCACCAGGCCTGGGGGACCAGCCCAGTTTCCAAACCTGTAAAACAATAGACATAGTAACACTATCACTTTTATACACTTCTAAATATACATGCTACGCATAAGCATGCACTCACCAGCGGTGGGATTCTCGTGTAGCTGTTTACAAGGGGTAGCCTGGCCAGACTGATGATGACATTCCGGAGGACAGGAGTAAGGAACGCTGGGATGTTTTTGTTTCTGTGGTGACCGAGAGCGAGGACACTCTGCAGACCTTCAACCAGTTCAGCCATGATCTCACAACAATGCCATTCACACCGATCTGAAACAAAAAAGGTCACAGTCATGGTTGTTTAACACTTGCGTTTGTGGTTATTATGGATGTGGAAATGCGAAATATGACGTACTGTCTGACGCAGAGTCCAACTGGTCATCTTCTGACTGATCTGAACGTGTTGTTTTCCTCTCCGGCCTAAGAAGCTGGTCACCAGGACCAACAGCGACTATATAACATACAACATTATGAATCATAGTAATATTTATTGAATATTTATTGAAATATTAATCTTTACTGTATTCATTCAGCTCTGCAGCACACAGACCTGCGTGTATAAGGAGTTGTATACAGTGGATAATAGAGCAAGTGTGTGAGAGGTAGGACCGGGAGGCAAAATGTGTCCACACCACTGACTGCTGGAGAGCTAAACACAGACATGATAAACTCATCTGAATGTCCACACTCAGAGGCAGCTGATCCTGCAGCAAACGCCACACCGCCACCTATAGAAACAGAAAATGGAAATCGTCTTTTTATATATTTTTGAATACAATCTAGGTCTACTCATATTTCTGTAACATAACTAAATAATTTGACCATTTACAAATCCATCAACACTGCATCAATACTACTAAGTATGTTGGGAATATTTGTATTGAAACGCAATTAAATCTTAAGTCGACATCATCATTGGCATGCTGTCAATTACAAAAATAATTTTGTATAAAAGTATAGTAAGGCTTTAAATATAAAAATCTAATGAATTGTTTCCTAACTGTGCATTCAGACTGCCACCGGCGAGAGCGTCAAAGTGTCCGGAAGTCATTCATTTTCAATGAGAACCGTCAGCGAGCTCCGGCGAGCAGCGGCGCGGCGCGTCATGTACAGCGTGAGCGTCGAGGAGAGTTGAAATCAGCTCAACTTTATGGTAATGAGATATGACGCGGTTCGGCGGCAACCAATCGGAAGGCGGAAATGTTCACCGGCAACCAATCGGAAGGCGGAAACCTCCGCCTGAGAGGAGTTCAGAGAATGCATTCGAGCGTCAGAGCGTCCACTACAACTTTTCTTTAGCGTCGTTGTATGGGCAGCCAGAGCTTTTATTGACGCTCTCGCCGGTGGCGGTCTGAATGCACAGTAAGGATACACATTGCATTCGACATTGTACAAGTACAGCCGTAAAGCTGTCTACATCTTTTTTAAAAGGCACTCAATTTTTATTGGGTGGTGAATCCTTTTGTTTGTCTAATATTGTTTTAATAAAGCATCCTATTTGTGAGGAGTCACTATTAACTCTTTCCCCGCCAGTGTTTTAATAAAAGTTGCCAACTAGCGCCAGCTTTTTTATGATTTTCACAAAAGTTTAATGCCTTGCAAAAAAGTTCTTCTTTAAATATATAAACATACAAAACATCAAATGAAAGAACATACCCCCTGCTTTTATCACCTGTCAAATATTGGTAGGTTTCTTCAAAAAGACCAAATTTTGAGCAAAAAGCTAAGATAATTGCATTTTTGTGAAGGACTTTAAATAAAGATCAGATGCAGAGCGATGATCAAAACATACACAAAGTTTGAACTGTTTGCCCTAAGGGAAAACTTCCGGGTTTAACAAGTTGTGTTAAGAGCGGCACCTGGTGGATAATAGTGAAAATACGGACTGCCGGAAAAACTCGTCATTGGCAGGAAAGCGTTTTCTCTTAATTGACGAGTTATCCGATCAATGGCGGGGAAAGAGTTAAGCTAGGTACGCGGCAAGGTTTTAAGCACCGTCTGAATTACTTTATCAGTGTCGCATTTATTTCGTCCAATTCTGTATGTTGAATCGGTAGTAGGGATGCACCGATCCGACTTTTTCAGTCCCGTTCCCGATGCCTGGGCTTTGTATATCTGTCGATACCCGATACCGATCCGATACCATTGTTGAATTAATAATAACATTTTAAATGTAAAGAGTGCTTTCTGCTACATCGTGTATAATTTTATATTTAAAAACCAATCATTTAAAATGATTTACAAGTTACAAGAACATTAATTATTAATCAAATGGCAGTGTTTAGTAGCACATATAATAGGCACGTTTGATCAAATAAATATGCTAGATATATTTTCATTAATTGCGCAAAACTGTCACAGTAAAAAAAGCTTAAGTGTGCAGATGGATATTTTGGGAATTATGCGTTTGACCGGAACTTTTATGCACATCCCGGGCGCAGAATTGATGCTCCTGAAGCATACTCTATGGCAGTGGTTCTTAACGTTATTCCTGGAGGCCCACTGCCCTGCACATTTTGTATAGCCGTTTCTCAAAACCAAGTACGCCGAACTCGGACTTGTGTCCTTCGTAGTTCGAACTTGCAAGTTCAGACTCGGAAGAACGAACTCCTGACGCGAAATGCATTCTGGGAAACTTCGCTGTCATAAGTCCACACAAGTCTCCTCTGATGCATCCTCGATAAAATGGGCGGATCAAGAACACATCCGGGGATTTTATGTGAACTTGGGCTTGATGCGAACTTTGAATTGGAACAGTACTTGGGCCGCGACTGATGACGTTTCACAAGTCCACAAGAACACAAGTACAGACAAGAACGCATATTGAGAAACGGCTTATGTCTCCCTTATTTAACACACCTGATTCAAATCATCAGCTCATTAGAAGGGATCTTCATGAACTGAACTGAGTCTGTCAGATAAAAGAGACACACAAAATGTGCAGGGCAGTGGGCCTCCAGGAATAACGTTAAGAACCACTGCTCTATGGGAACCTGCACTCGATCGCAATGGATAGTTCATAACAAAGAGAATTAATTCGCCCTGTGTTCAGAACATAGTGAATTGCATCCATCCAAAGGCTTACTGAGACTTTATAAAATCAGATTTTTAAAATAGCCTACAGTTATCATGTGTGTGCGTTTATGAATGACGCGTTTCATACGTCCGCTTCACCAGTGTGAGTAAGTTAGAGTTTCTGTGAACTTAAATATCTTAAATGTGCATTTGTTCCTTCACATGAAGTTATAGAGTTTAGTAAGAAAACTTAAATGTTTTTATGCACATATTTATGGTGCTTGCTTTTATAATATATAATACTTTGTCCTTTTAATCGTTTGTTAGTAACAACTACGGGTAACGCATAGTATCGGAAATTGGATCGGTCCTGTTAGTCCGATATTAGATCCAGCAAAAAGGGCTCGGATCGCCCCGATACCCGATCCAGATATCGGATCGGTGCATCCCTAATCGGTAGTAGGGCTCGTCTCACAGCGAGATCATTCTGATTGGCTTGTTTGCTTAGCCAACCAGTGTACAAAAACTAACAGAAGAAAGAAAACAGAAGCGACAAAGCAAGCAAACAACAGTGCTATTTTAAACAGATGAGGCTTTTAAGACATGAAACTGGTAAGGGAACACTGCTTTGTTTATGTTTTGTATCTTATTAGTCACTTTTTCATTCTGAGTAATTAATATTGACTACTGCCACCTGCTGGTACAGAAGTCATCTCATCAGACACAAAACGGACATGCTACTTAAAGATGGTGAATGGCCTATGCCGTAGGACCTACACACAACTATAATGAGCCCTTTAGCTGTCGGGTGTTGACGGTCGGCTTGGTGTATCAGGGCAAATCTGGACCAAGACGCAGCCAACATGCAGCCAGTGTGAGCCGACCACACAGGATGCTTTCGTTGGCACTACTGTGTTGGTGTCGGTTTGGTGTGTCTTTAGTCAGTCAGTATTTATCAGTAGAAGTATTTATTCAGTAATCAGTCAGACTTACCTCTATGGCAAGGGTGCTGAAGGTGGCAATGAGTGTCTCTCTGTCTTTGGGAATGTTCAGGGATGAGGGTAGTTTGGACAGAGACAGTAGATACTGACTCAACACCCCACACAGACTCAACACAGTCTGATAAAACCCGGGCTCACCTACGACATACGCATTTGCTCACGATCATTGACTAAACATTTAATAACAATGGACAAAATTTTATACATGCTCTAATTGTGACTCACCATACACCTGATTGAGTTTCTCCCTGTAGGAGTCCTCACAGGATTTGGATAAGGGGAGGAGAGGTTGGTGAGGGGAGGGGAGGAGCTCTATAACACCGGCCAATCGCTCAAAGGCCACCTGCTGAGCAGTCTCAAATAATACCGCCCCATGATCCTTACACATCCGCTGTACACCAACACTCAGACATGATGCCAGCAGAGACAGATTAAAGTCCTGCAGGTAAAATAAAACATTAGTGTATGTAAGACAGGCATTGTTTATTCCTGGTAATAAAAACATTAGTTTACGACGCATAAAAAACAATCAGATTTTATCAAAGAGAGGGTTTTCCAAATAGTTCATGTACACGTATGAAACTTTTAATTTATTCCAACAGATGGTTGCTTTTGAAAGCCGCAAAGAAACAAACGGTTAGGTGCGTATGCGGTTTTCCAAGCCGTCTTGGAATGCATTAATATTTGTACTACAAAGGCAATGCGATCACGTTTGTTACCTCCAATTGTGGCGCCCCAAAGAATTAGAAATCATTTTGATGAAAATTTTGAAACTGATGTTAACACCAGGTATAAACAGGATCTGACAGACATGCGTTTACCTTGCAGGTCATTATGTCATTTAGATCTGATTGGGGAAGTTTGGTCAGCAGCTCTGTGGTTTCATATAACGCTCCTTCACCTCTCAAACAACATTGAGCTTTTACCAGTTCGACATACCACTCCTGGAACACATATATCAATACATATGATATGACTATGTATTGCATATAGAAAATGATATTATTACATAGAAAAATTATTAGATCAAAGTAACAATGATATAGTGCTAACAATCAAATTTCTGACCACCTGTAACCCTGGTCCTACCTTATTAGGTTCAACGTTTTCAGGGGGCGGTGGTGGGTTCCCATCCAGTGGGTGTGAGGTAATGGGGGCGGCAGGACTTGTGGTATCTTCAGCAACAGTGGCTCTGAACCTGTCCAGCAGGGAGTAGAACCGCTGATGCCTGACATCAAAAAGAAAGAAGAACATTTTACGAATGAAATCACATGCATACAGCTGTTCGTGTGGCTCAGTTGATAAAGCATGCCGCTAGCAATGCCAAGGTTTACCTTTGCGCGAGACCACTGGTCTGCAGGTACTGTTGAATTCTGTCCAACTCCTCCAGAGGTAACTGAGCTATACTATTCTACAATGAGAGAAGGTATGAAAATACATCAAGTTTGATTGTGCAGCATTTACTCATCTTTAAGTTGTTGCAAAACTTAAAGATGCTACTCCGCCCAAGTAGCAGTGCTTCATCTTCTGAGTTCCCAGTATGTATACTGTTAAAAGATGGCTGTGTCTCATATGACCTTGTTATTTGTACACAGTGTGACTATACAAATCACATCACATAAATAGGAAAATGTTCGCGTTTTTTGTCACTTATTGGGAGTAGTTTGCTAGCTGGAGCCATTCACTTCTAGTCTTTGTGCTAAGCTAAGCTAGTGGGGGCTGCGTCAGCCAGATTTACAGCACGCACGGCGATGAGAAAGGTATGTATGGACTTATCCAACTCTGGGGGATAAGGTGAATAAGCTAAATTCCCAAAATCTGGGCGTGTTCCTTTAAGGTAAGCTATTACAGTACATGCAGGCATACATCATACATCAGGATCTATTAACCTCCTATGGCCTGGCTGTCCACATACGTGGACATCACATTTTTTTGTTGCTTGCACCATAATACTTAATTTTGTGTAACTGGAACACAAACGTGGACAATTACACTGCTTCATGTTCAAAGAAAAATATTTGGTTATTATATTTATTGGTTTTTCCTAACCCCAAAATAGCTGAAAGGAATCTGAAAAAAACAAAGCTTTGGTCTTAGAAGGTTAAACAAAATTTCTTAAATCGTAAACTTTTATTTGTTTAACCTGTAGAGTCTCGGCAAGCAGCATCTCCACGCGTCTGCAGGCGAGCGTGTCCACCATGCGAGCCAGCACACGGAACGGTGTGTTAAGGAGTTTGTCCACATACAACATGAGCAGAGCCCCAGACTGACTCAGATGAATTCCCTCCAAACACTGCAAGGTCTTCTTCAGCATCACAGGCTGCGTATTTACACATTTATCACAAATGAGTAAAAATTCAATAAGTATAAAAAGCAGTACGCAGAAGTTTGTGTACATACAGTACAGAGGTTGTCACAGCGTGATTGTATAGCCTGTATGAAGAGGCCGCTAGCCGCAGAGTTTCGGTGCACGGCGCTGATGAGATCCTGCACTGGAGGCTCATGGGAAAGACTGATCAGGTCACTCACGTGATTCACCGTCAGCCACGTCAGATGCTCAGAGTCGTGCAAGTTTTGACACTGAGACAAACCGAGAAAAGAACACAGGAAAAGCAAAGGACGTGATGTTAAATCTATTTTGGAATTTCTGGAATATTTCAACCCAAATAAAGCTATAAACTCCTCAAAAACTGCTCTAAATATGTCACATATCGCATAAGAAATCTCACCACGTAGTCACAGAAAAGGATGAGGGCTCCTCGCCGAACAATCTCTCTGTTACACATGGCTAGTTTTCCCTCAGGCCTCTCTTCTTCTCCAGATGAATGTGGGCTCAACAGCTTAGTGCTAGACAGACTATTCCTCCTGGTGGAGTTAATGGAGGAAAAACAAGTTGATTTGGGGAAAGTAACATGTAATTAAACAAGAACAGATTCACTTTGCCTCCTAAACGTAGCAATTTCAAGCTTTACTTAAAGGGACACTCCACTTTCTTTGAAAATAGGCTCATTTTCCAGCTCCCCTAGAGTTAAACATTTGATTTTTACAGTTTTGGAATCCATTCAGCTGATTCAGGGTCTGGCAGTACCACTTTTAGAATAGCTTAGCATAATTCATTAAATCTGATTAGACCATTAGCATCACGCTCAAAAATGACCAAAGAGTTTAGATATTTTTCCTATTTAAAACTTGACTCTTCTGTAGTTACATTGTGTACCAAGACAGACAGAAAATTAAAAGTTCAGATTTTCTAGGCAGATATGGCTAGGAACTATACCTAAATACCTTTGACCTAAATATCAAAACTCTTTGGTCATTTTTGAGCGTGATGCTAATGGTCTAATCAGATTCAATGGATTATGCTAAGCTATGCTAAAAGTGGTAGCGCCAGACCCGGAGATCGGATGAATGGATTCCAAAAGGGTAAAAATCAAATGTTTAGCTCTAGGGGAGTTGGAAAATGAGCCTCTTTTCAAAAAAAGTGGAGTTTCCCTTTAAAAACTTATCAACCAATGTCAGGGCAATTTGTTATTTAACCCAGCATTAGATTTCCTAAGATTATCAAGAATTATACTTTGGGCTGGTTTTGGACCAGGCAGCAATTTTCATTAGGTTGCAGTCTGACCTGGGGGTCTGATGCACCTCAGACCACCAGGTGTAGTTGGTGTAGTTGATGATGAGAAGGACCTGACACCAGAGCAGGACCAGGGATGGGTGTGTGGTGATGAGGTGAAGAACAAGGGTGTTCAGACCATCGAGGGTATAAAAACTACCCCCCTCTCCTCCCTCCGCTTTGAGCAGTCTGCTGGCTGCCGCAGTGATTCGCCGGAACATTCCTAAAGGGGAAGGGGAGATGTAGTAAAAAATTATGAAATCTATAATGTCATTGCATTAAATAACTACATATTGAGCAGAAAGGGGTTTATTTTAAAGAAAGATAACACAGGCACACTTTAGGCAAATATTTATTCCTAACCCTAAACTGTTTTCTAACTCTACCCTAATACATACAATTAATAAAACCACTTGGACATTTTTTCTAAAGCATGCATATATATATATATATAGCCTAAAAATCGAAAAACTCTATAGGCGGTCTGTATAAGTTGGGTACAAGATACAAGAACATGCACCTGATTTAAAGATGTGGATCAGACACATGAGTAACGTGCCCAGCTGCTGACAGTAGAACGTATGCTGTTGCTCACTCATGTCAACCTTCACCTGCTTACTGGCTATATCATCCAGCAACACCCCCACCAACTGCAATAAGAACCTGAAAGACACAGAGAAAGGGAATAAAAGAGAGACACAAAGACTTGTTTTCTTACTTGTTTTTTTTTTTGATAAATAAAGCTGTATTTACCTGGCAAAGGTTTCCTCAGGAGGGAAACGCTGAGGCTCCCCATCGGCCTCTTCTGTAGTAGGGGGTGGGGCCACTGGGGGTGAGGGGTCATCGTCACGGAGAAGATGGATGGTGGCAGATGAGAGGAGGTATGGCGATAGTGAAAGCTCCTGAATGCGTGACAGAATGATGTCCTCTGTGGACTGTGAGATGAGAACACGCAGGACAGCGAGAATCCCGGATACCCACAGCTGCAGTGTGCCCACTGATGCCTACAGAAGAGGACAGGGACATAACGAGAAACTTATTTGGTAGCCATTTCTCATCCCAACTAATAATTTTCATTTCAACAGCAACATGACATCAACAATACAAAACCAGGTATGACTTGGTGTCATTGTCTTGAGCCCAGTGATGATAGGGGTCCCCCAAGGTCCTATATTGGGACCTTTTTGTAACTTGACATTTTGAAAAATAGACTCTAGAAAAGGGCCCTGGTTGTGACTATACATCAAAAGCATGTTTTGAATTTACTTATACTTAATTAATATATGCATATACACACACACAAACACACAGGTGTAATACAAGCACTATATATATATATATATATATATTACATTTATGCAACTTCTTTATTCGATTTCTAACAAGCCTAGGAAGTAAAGCACAGTAAGTCTAAGTAATATGCGACTGAAGGTTACTCACTAGTGTGGGTGGTGTGATGAACATGCTCTTCAGTAGCATGTCCACCGGCCGCAGTGAGGAGGGAGCCACCGACTCAAAAAGTGTGTTTAACACGCCCAATGCCTCATGGGAGTCCAGGTGCATCTGCCAAACACACAGACAAAGACAATTTACAATGATTACAATCTGAATCTGAGAACTGAACATACACAACTGAAAAACAATTCCTTGATACGCAAACCTGCTGTTTGCCAATCATTGGCAGGATGATGTCAGCGATCTGTCTTGAAAGTCTCTTCCACTTATCTTCATTCTCTTTATGGCACTGCTGTAGGACCAGAATAAACATCTCCAGCACCTACAAAAACATGTGCAGCAAAATCACAAAATAAGATGCCTTTTTTATAAAAACTGCAAAAACAGCACAACATCAGCACTGAGAAGGATGTTACCTGATGGTGTTGAATGAGACGCAGCAGCATGGATACCACCACTTCCTTTTGGATGTCCAGCTCTTTCCCTGCATCCGCCTTATTGGAGCCCCGCAGGACAAACAGGTCGTGCACAATAGGCTGCAGAGCAGGGATTGCTGGGAAATAAAGATGAGATGAATGAAACTTCTCAACAGTTGAGAAATATGTATACTAGGGCCGGGACTTTAACGCGTTAATTAAGATTAATTAATTACACAAAAAATAACGCGTTAAACATTTTAACGCATTTTAATCGCACTTATTAATAGAGTCATTCGTAAATGCTGCAGACCCTGTTTTAGTTCGAGAACTCCGGGGTTGTGATGCAGTGTAAATAAAAGTAGACGGAACCTAAACGAACAGCTGATTTTAACGTGACAACGCATCAATTTCAAAGTAAAAATGATTTATTCTGGTAAATGGAGGTTTGCAACGGAGGTTTTGCCCAATAAACATCTACCAACAAACTACAGATTATTTTAACATGTATCCTAATGTCTGTTATATGTTAATGTTTGAGTATTGTTGGGTTTAAATATTGTTGTAATGTTGTTTTGTTTCAATTTAATTAGTTTATTACGAGTTTAATTTAAGTTTTGTTTGCTACTTTAAAACGAATTTCGTTTCAAATAATTTGTCTCGTAATTATAAACAATGTTTTGTTGTTAGGTTTTGTGAATATAAATTAAAAAGAACATTAAAAGCAACACCGTGCATCTCATTGATGCATATGCTACCGAATGCCAAAACATGCAGTGAGTAGCCTATATCACTTACTTTTCAAAAAATCAGCCTGGCAGTGCCCAGAAGTTAAATTTACACGCGCATTTAGAGCATACTGTAGCAGCACGTTTGATTTGCGGTGTGCTTAAGACTTTTAAAAATCAACTTCATATTAATTTTAATAGGCTACTTTGACGGAGGACACGCACAGAGAACAGCGACGGCAGGTAAAGGAAAAAAGTTAAACGAATAGAGTCAGTTTGTAAGAACATTTTTAAATTGACTATAAGATCATCAATATGAACTCTGAACAATGAACTATTATAAACATAACAGCAAGAAAAGCTGAAGAGGAACTCGCAACATTAAAGCAATAAGCATTTATGTAGGCTAAAGCTATATATCACCTCTTATTTTTTTTAATTTAGTTAAGTTTCAATGGTAACACTAAAGGCGCGTACATTATGCAGCGCTTTTCACATCCGAATCCCACTTAAGAAACCTATAAACGATGTGCAACTTAAAAAATATATTATGCACATTTTTATATATTTTATATATAGTATATTATGTTTTGTTGTTTTTATACGCGAGGTGGGGCATCCGCGCACATAGGTACCAGAACACAGACAGTCAAAACCTGAGAAGTCCCGAACCCTGCAATATTAAACAAACTACTTTAAGAAATGCGGGCCAGGAAGCGGGTCGGGTATAATATATATATATTTTTCGTTGCGGTCCGAGTTGCGGGCGGGTTGTTTATACATTGACCCGCGCATCACTGGTAAGCGTCGATAAGAGCATGGTTGTGTGTAAGATATGGAACAAGGAATTCACATATCACCGCAGCACATCGAGCCTCAAGTATGATCTCAATGCAAAACATACAGCAGCTAGGGTGGACATTAGCCCGACTCCGGGTACAACGACATGGTTGAACAAAAATAAACAATATTTTGTTAAGCTTATGTATTCAGTCATTATTCATAAAAATCCATGTAAAAATTACTTCTTAATGTTCTCAGGTCAAATATTTATATGAGATTAAAATGCGATTAATTTAGATTAATTAATTACAAAGCCTCTAATTAATTAGATTAATTTTTTTAATCGAGTCCCGGCCCTAATGTATACATTAATGATTGTGATTCTACATACCGTGCGTTACCGCCTTCCTGCCACTGGCCATAATGCCATCACAGAGCTGAATGATCTTGGGGATGCTGATGATCTGTTTGGAGTGGTAGCGCTCATATGACAGCAAAACCAGGAAGAAAAAAATGTTGGGCACAATTGCCTCAGAGTCCCTACATAAACGCGGGCAGAACTACATCAGTCGCATTGTTTAGGACCGTGCTTAAAACATTAACAGGTATGAGTGTGTCTATTGAAGCACCTGCTGGTATACCAAGGGGTCTTACCTGAACTGCCCTACTTCAATGTACTCAAACTGCTTTAGCACGAAACCAATGAACACCTGTTAAAACAACAAAATCAAATGTTTTTGTTGCTCGACTAACCCAAAACACCAAATAAAGTCTGAAAAGTGCATTCACATTTCTAAATGACTCACCTGATCGGAGTCCAGCAGGCAGTAGTTGACTCTCAGCTGCACCAGTTGGGCGAGTAGATCCAGTACCTGTCTCTGCAGGGCCACAGAAGTGCTGGTGGTGTACTGCTTCAAAGCCTTTATAACCAGAGGCTCAAACAAGCGGATGTGATTGTGAATCGCATTCTGAAACGCAAGTGCACGGTTCACAATCAGGACCAAAACTCATTGTGCTGCAGAAATGAGTCCGGTGTAAACTGTGAAGAGCGTTATCTACTGTACCAGGTTACCTTATCTCCTCGATGCCGTGTGACATTAGTAATGCTCGACCTCAGCTGATTGGACACTTTTTGCATGACATCAAACCACCTGCAGGATTACAAAGACATATAAAATCACAAAAGTCCTCTCAATTACTTTCACAAGTATCCTATGGTGACTCTATAGTCACATACCCAGAGGCATCCTGTTCTTGTTCGGCCTGCACCATGTTTCGAAGACTGGCGTCTGCGAGGGCCTGGGTAAAGTGCGTGTATGGAGCCATGAAGCAGTAGTGATAAAGGCCAGGCCTCATGCTGCTAGAGCTAAGCCGAAGGGCCTTGCCCTGGGTCCGACACGGGTTAGATGAGGACCCCTCGTACTGAGATGCAAGATTGGTCCCAAACAATGCCTTCAACAGCTAAAAACAACACGTATTAAAACCTTTGACCTTGATGTCAGTGATTAAATAAGATAAACGTGCACATGTCTGACCTGTTGGACGCAAACAGTGGCCATGGTGGGTTCCCGTGAAAAACAGGCCTTGAGGTAACCCAGGATCTCTTCAACACACTGGGGACAGATAGAAAGAAAGTATACATTTGTGGTTTAAATGTATTCCTAAACTCTTAAAGAGCATACTTTTAGTTAGATCACTAGATGCAATTAACTCTTTCCTCGCCATTGACAAGATATCTCGTCATTGTTAACAGAGAAAACATTTTTATTAAAAAAAACTTGTTACTATTGAGGTTTTAGGGTTATCTGTAATACCGCAAATAGCCACTAATTTATAAAAAAACTAAAGCAAATTTTTGTATAAATTTTAAACAGAGTTTATGTTTTGATAATTGTTCTGAATCTGATCTCTTACAAAATCCCTTTACAAAAATGCAATTATTTCAGCTTTTTTTTTGCAAAAAAAAATATATATATTTTTGAAGAAAAATACCCTTATTTAAGAGAGTTTATAAGCAGAGAAAAATATAGATAGGATGAAACTGTTTTTCCCGCTTTGTCTGTTTGTTTATTGTTTGTGTGAAAGCACAGGGTCTGTTTTTTGATTTTATATATTTGTATGTTTTAGTGCTGGGAAAAAATGAATCGCGATTAATCGCATACAAAATAAAAGTGCATTTTTGACCAAATATATGTGTCTGTACTGTGAGTAGTTATTATGTATATATAAATACACACACACACACACACACATTCGTGTATGTTTTAAAGAAACATTTACATGTGTATATATATGTATTTATTTTGTATATATTATATATATTAACAATAAAATGGATATATAAATAAAAATGTTCTGAAATGTATATATGTATACATAATAATTACACACAGTACAGACACATATATTAGGCAAAAATGCACTTTTATTTTGTATGCGATTAATCGCAATTAATCTTTTCCCAGCACTAGTTTATATATTTTTAGAAGAAAATTTTCCTTGGAATTTTTTTTTCGAAAACTTTTGTAAGTCACAAAAAATGTTTGCGGGCAACTTTTCAAAAAAATGCTGGCGGCGAATGAGTTAAAAGCTAAAGTTTAAGAATAACGTTAGGATAAGAACAACCAATGGCACGAGTTTGAGCCGGGACTATCTGTTGTTCTAACCAATGAAAGATGAGGACTGGAAGAAAAAGAATTTTTACAGTTCATTGATGTTGTAGATGTGATGTCATACTTTGCCTATGTCGTTGAGGGTGGCCAGCTCAAGAACCTGGGAAAGGACATCAAGCACTGACCTCAAGAAACTCCCAAACTTCTCATTGGTATTGTGGAGGTCTAATGTCACCTTGGGAAGCAAAACAATATTATAAGAAAGACAATCTAAATTATATCCACGTGCCTAAGCAAATTACATTCGCCAATTGAATAAAGAATGAATTGGATCATTAAATAATCCAAAACAAAATGAGCTAAAGAGATTCAGACTGACTTTGAAGTTGGCATGCGTAGCTCTCAGGGCATCATAAAGCTTTAGATACGTAGGGAGGTGATAAAAGCTGCCGAGTGTCGTGGATTTGTTAACCACTGTGGTCGCTGTGCTGTCTGCTGCTCTGCCTGTTTAAAAACACAGAAATGAATATTAATAATAAATTAATGATCACCATGAGGCTTGTCTCCAAGCAGTATTTTTTTATCTGTATGGTCAAAAGGTGGCACTGTAGTCGGGACTGCACCTGTATTGGTCTCTCCTCCCTTCTTTGGGCTCATGGGGGTGGAGCTCTGCTCTGTCATGTCTTTCTCTTTACCTTTACGTCTGATCGGACTAAGAGATGGTGTGTTGGACAATGAGGGTAAAGTTGCCTAAAGGAAAGGTTAACAGCAATGGCTTTGAAATGTACGGTCAATACAGTCAATATTAAATATAAGACATTACTGTAATCAGGATTCATTCATACCTTAACAGCAGGACCTGGAGGTGTATCTTCCAACACATGGGAGCAGATGTTGAGGATCTTCAGCAGGTGTGAAAACAACTGCTCCACCATAGCAACCAGAGCGCGGTCGTTAAGAGCAGGCCACGCCTCTTCCTGCTTGGAGGGGGTGGGGTTAGGCTCCTCCTCACTCGCCCATGGGCTCTTCATGCACTTTGGTGCAACAGCTTCAACAAAACAATTCATAGTAGTAGTACAGATGGGCATGGAAATATCACTTAAACCGTGACACCAAATCTAAATCTGTACCTGCAAGAAGGTTTCCGGCCAGGAGCAGAGCAGACTGATGGGCGGAGAGATCAAGGGGGAACCAGGCGGAAGAGAGGAGAGACAGAACCATATTGGCCACGCCTACCGTCAAAGACCTGCGCACGTCCTCATTACTGCCAGATTGAGAAAGGCTAGAGAGGAACCATTTAAAGGTATTGTTTAGATATTATTTATTTTATGTGAATCGTACGTATTACAATTATGAAAACAAACCAGCATTAAAAAAAAAAAATTATGACTAGATGCAATGTTTAGTTAGTAAGGGTGTGTGTGGATGATGTACCTAAAGGAGCGTCCTCGGCTGCGGTGCTGGCTGGATCGATTGAGATGAAAGCCAGATGAGCTCACAAAGCCACAGTGCCAGCCGGTGCTCCAGGTGCACACTGGGAAAGTGCTGGATAAAAGGCACAGAGCCTCACAACAGCCAAACTAGAGAAGAGAGACACATCGCAAATCAAGCAGTGATACTATGTGGGGTACTATGCAATGGAAAAGCGCCATAAGTGGACCCATGAAGACCTCTAAGGTGAGGCACTTACAGTCATGGCTCTGGAAGTAGAAGAGGTGAGGGCGTGAGATATGGCTGTGATGACCCGTGACAGGTTGTTGTCAATGGTCACGTCTGGTGTGCTCTGACACAGACTGTATCCTCTGTACGTCCTGCAGTGAAGCAGAACATTTCATTTAATATATGGGTACAAAGTATTTATACATATAAAAAGCTGACTGATAAACAATAACTGTGACATTTGTAATGACATGTACATACAGATACGTAAGTCACACAAGGAGTACTGTGGAAGTGTAATACTTTACCGCGTGATGGTGCTGACAGTGAACTGTGATGGCGGTTGGGTCTCGTGCATCAGCAGCTGTAGGTACCAGCTGCTCTGATCTCGGGCTATAGCCACAACCGGATCCGACTGAGCTTGGTCACAGTCATAAAACAATCTGGACACCAGCCTGAGGAGAGATATATCAAATCAAAGTATCCATCTGAGTCTAAATATGTATCTGGTGCCCTGTTTTCACCTGTCCACGTGTTTAAATCAAAGTACCGCTGCTTGTGTTGTTGGCAAACATGCTGCATGTGTATATGTAAGGGACTATTTCAGATCAATGAATGATATTTTAGATTAATGGATGAATAAAGCTCACACAGCTTTCACACATCCACAAAATGAAACAAAAGAGAAGGAAAGAAGCCGCTATACTTCAGCGATATCCTCAAGGCCCTGCAGAACACTATGGGTTCGCGCTAGAAGTGTTTTCGACTACCTCTGAATGTCTTTGAAAGTGGACAAGCTCAAAACATATTAAGCGTCATCCACTTGTGATATGATCGAACAAAATGCATCTTAATACCAGGTGTAAACAGGGCCTGAGAGTTGATGGATCAGACATAAAGAATGTGTGTTAATACCTGCTGATGGTGTTTGCTGCCACGTGTCTTACTCGTGGGTCATCGTCGCCCAACAGGTACAGCACAACATCATTTACCACTCGGTCCTGCAGTCTCAACAACTGTTTAAAAAAAAATATTTTTTTAATATAGACAGTTCTGTAAAACACGGTTATTTTAACCCTAAAACAATTTGTATTATTTCTAATTGTTTTTCAACTTCCTTCACACTGTTTGACCAATGATAAAGCACAACCAAAATATTAACAATTCCTGATATGTTAAGGTTTTCCACAGCTATTGGAACCCTGATGCTTTTAATATTAGTTTACTAAATGTCTATTTTAAGCACATTAATAAAAAAAAGAGACTTATTTTATGACAAAAGATTTTGATGCTTTGTGAGATTTTGTGACTAAATTGTGATGTATTTGGTTTCTAGTCACTTCAACTTCACTTATGAAAACATGATTTGTTAAATATGTCAAATTATTCCTTGATCTTACCCCAGTGTAGTGATGCTCTCCTTTATGCAACTTCTCAGTTTTTCTCTCCAAAAAACTTATTAACCTGCCACACATAAAACAGCAAATGATTTACTTCAAATGCACTGCTTGTAAAGACTGTCACATTGTCCATATAGACATGAAATTATGTATACCTGATGGCACAGTGTTTGTTTGTGATATAATACACACAAAATAAATAGTAGACTGTAGCCACCTACTGAATATATAACCATTTCCAATTAAATGATTAAAGGAATAGTTCACCCAAAATTGAAAAAATCAGTCATTATTTTCTCATCCTCATGAATTTCTTTTTTGTGATAACGCAAAAACAGATGATATGATAAATTATTGTAAGCACACAACTGATTGTAACCATTGACTTCCACAGTAGGAAAAACAAATATGATGGAATTAAATGGGTACCATCAACTGTGTGCTTACCATCATTTATCAAAATTTCTTCTTCATCATCATATACAATATTTCCATAATATTTGTTTTCCTATTATGGAATGTTAACAATCAGCTTTAAGCTTACCATTCATTTATTAAATATCTTCTATATGCATTAATCAGAAAAAAATAATTCATACAGATTTAGAACAACATGAGGATGAGAAAATAATGAAAGATTTTTCATTTTGGAGTAAACTATTCCCTTAAGAAAAAAAAAATTACAAGACGGTACAAATTTTTAAAAAGTACACTTTACATACTGGTACCTCAAATGTTCTTATCTGTACCAAAATGTTACATATTAGGAACGTTTTAAAAAGGTACCGTCCCAGTGACAACTTTTTCCTTAGAGTGTACAAGTTTGAAATTTTTTGCTATTTTGTACAGATGTTTACTATCATTTCTGCATGACATTATTTATTGCTTTGAATTAAACTCTCTATTTTTTTATTATATGTGACCCATGCTGGCAAAATGAGTCTGAATGCGCACAGTCTAATTTTGAGCTACAGGCAAAAGAAAGTATAAATATCGATTTTGGTCGAATTTGAGGTTTTCGTAAAAATAAATACAATAAGCCCTCGTCTAGTGATCCCAATGCTCTAAATAGTCATTAAACATCTGAAATGATCTTTATTTGTATGTTTTCTGAGAGGTGAACCTAATACAAAGATGCGTGAAGTGACATTTTGGTTTTAAAACTAGCAGCAGGAATTACAAAATAAAGTGCAGGTATTACAAAATAAAATTCAGGACTTGATGTTAAAATAGTTAAGAGAAATAAAATTTGTGACCTGATTGATGTTAAAAGAGTTATTAAGAGCGACAAGACTCGAAAACGATTTTCTAACGATGCGAAGCATGCAAACAGATCAACCAGGTGGCGCTCTTACCCAACTTATATAACCCGGAAGTATCCCCTTAAGCCGTATTCACCGCGCATTCACACGGGGCGTAAGCGTTGCCGCTTCCCATTCACTTTTAATGGGTGACGTCAAGCGTTGGCGAACTGAATTGTGGATCCGTCGGCGCCGCGTCAGTGCCGTTGCTCGCGGCAGAAGTTGAACATTTCTCAACTTTTCAAGCGGCAACGCGTGCGTCAGCCAATCATATCGCCTTATGCAAATAACCTAGGCAGAGCCAGCCAATTACGTTTATGGAAGACCGGAGCTTGTGTTGTGGCCACAGTGATTGGCTGTTGGCCACGCTTCAGACAAGCCTTCCGTTAAGCGTTAACGCTTACGCCCCGTGTGAATGTACCATCAGACAGCCAGCGACTTTCTCGCTGTGTGTCGCCCGTCTGTTTCAATGAGGCGTTTCTAAATCTGCTTGTCATAAACAAATGAGTACCATCCACTCCAGTAACTGACCGGAGAAGGATGACGTGAACTCCACTGCTTCGTTCTCATTGGTAGTCGCTCACGAAATTCGCTCAACATTTGCATAAAGTTAAACTTTTCTTAACGTTCTCTTGTCGCTGGACACGACCACATGGTCGCCAATGGTCACTTTTCGCTCGCATCGTATAGATGCACTTTAAAAATCTTTAACTCCATTTTTCCCTGATTTGACTTTGCTGACTCTATCAACTTCAAACAGGTGTAGCTCTATCACTTTTTGTCAGATTTCAACAAATCATACATCATTTTGAAGTGTTTTTTTTTTAATAGAGAATGTCAAAATATAAATAACTTATTTTTAAAAATTAATTTTGCCAGCACAGGAAACATATATTTATTAGTGTTTCCTTCTAAGCAGACAAAAGTACAAGCACTTTTATCCAAACTTAATACAGACAAATACAAATTCATCACAGTTCATAATGCACAAGTAGTTTGTCGACTCTCACCTGAAGTCAATCTCAGCAAGCGTCTCAAGCAGCTCAGTGCGGACCAGCCAATAAGAGCAATCCTTCAAGGTCAAGAGGTCAATGAGAAGCTGCAGACCAAGTTCACTGTGACTGCCATTACACAGCGCCATTATACAGTGCTGCAAACAAATAAACAAACAAATGATTATAATAACCACACAAACTGATGCCATTCGTCCTTTTCCCTTAGGCATATGTGTGTTCTCACCCTAACAGCAGCACACCCCATTTTACAAGTGACTGATGATTCATCTTTCAGACTGCGCTGCAGCAAAGGCACAAAGTCTTCGAGTGACACAGAGTTTCCTGAGAAAAAAAAAGAGGATTTGAACTTGTGGCCGATTCACTGATTTGCACCGCTTGATGCGATTCATGTTGAAGTTCTGACCTGTGACGCTGTGGATCTGAGACAGCCACGTCTCTGTGTTGTATCGTGTCTTTAGCTGGATGGCTTGGATTAAAGCACCACAGAGGATGGCTGTGGCCCCTCTGATCTGAGGGTCCCCGTGTTCAATGTACTGCAGTATATCACTGATGTACTGTTGCTCTGTTCACACAAATAATGCATTCATACACCAACATATAAACATATAGGAACTGAACAAAACTGAACTACATACTCATGCCGAGTAACTAAGTGCTCTTCCGCCATACAATATAGTTCTCATTTTTTATAACATGTTTACTATTCTTTTACCACAAGAAAACATGGTAAATGTTCATAAGGGTTAGCAGGATGATAGGTTTCTCACCGTCTGGTTGTTGACAGTCTAGTGGGTGCAGATATAGTCTGTTGAAGAAAGTTTCAGGCAGAAGAGCGGCTGCTGCCCCCACACAACTGACAGCTAAGGCCTTCACGCTCACACGTACCTCATTATCAGGAACCAGCCCTGTACAACACACATATTCAAAATTCCACTTTATAATGGCTGAAAAACATAACACTCTGCATCATGAATACATTCACATGAAATATTCACGGAGGGCCAATGTAAAAAAGAATGTGGGTACAACTTCCATTGAGGTGGCGAAGGTAGCATTCCAGTGGTGTTTTGTGTGCTATTAGTAAATAGGCTAAGTGTTTTGGGGATCATTGTTTACTTTCTATAATTGCAAACCTTTATGAGAGATGTCGTTATGGCGCTCAGGGACAACATGTTCTGTTTGCGCATAAAGTCAACTTCCGCTTTTAGATACATAAGGTCATTTCCGACACACAACCGACTTTATCACTGAGTAGATTCTGAAGGTGAAACCAACTCATGGGGTGTAGGAAACTTGATAGCCTATGAATTTGGGGTTTTCAGTGTAGTGTTATACTACCCAAGCTACAGAAAAGCTTTGTATGCAGAGTTACAGCTTTACGATCTGTGCTTTGTTTCATACCGTTTCTTTGGCCAGTGAGCAGAAAGGAGGCAGCCAGCAGCCGGACACAGTGGATAAGAGGCTCTTCCTTTGGGTCAGTGTAGTGACCAATATCTCCTTTAATCCGTGATGGCTAAACACACAAAATAAACAAAGCATTTACAGTTTGCTACACAGAACACAGTACTCTACAGAGGGTGCAATGATCTGAACGATCTAGGGAGCATTCACCCAAAAATACAAATTCTGTCATCATTTACTCCCCCTCATGTTGTTCAAAACCTGTATGAGTTTTTTTTTCTTCTTTTGAATAAAAAGGAGATGTTGATAAATGATTAGAGATCTATATATATATATATACAGTGTTTCCCATACATAGGCTCTACTTGGGCGCTGCGCCCAGGTAAATTGCGACCCGCCCAGGAAAAAAAATCACTTTACGAATTTCCGTATTTTCTGAACTCGACTGGATGACCCGTGTTTTGTTGAGAGAGAGAAAGAGAGAGAGAAAGAGATAGAGAGAGAGGTGTTGAGAGAGAGAGAGAGAGAGAGAAAGAGAGAGGTGGGGGTCGGGTGACCGTGAAGATGATGTACGCGTCATAAACTCATCATACATACAGCGCGGCAAACTGGATCAACTGCAGCACATACGGAGCAGCCAGGGCTTATAGCATCCAAGTTGGCTTCATTTTGCGTGCAAGCACGTTGTGTCTCTCCCGTTGAGTGTCCGTTAACGTGCTCTCTGTTTCTCAATGAATTTGGGTGCGACGGGAAGCAACCTCAGTGTCACATTGTATCCTTTCATGTTTCTGAACTTGAGCAGAGTTTTACCATTAGAGGTCTTGCTTCACTGAGTACGCGGGACCCGTACGGTTCCGGGTTTATATTTTAAATGGTCAGTGGGGTCCGGGTCGGTCCTAGTTCATTACTTCGGGTCCCAAGTCTGATTAATATTGTGTGTAAAACCCGAGTCCATCGGAGAACGGCCGCGAGCGCTACCGTGCTAAAGATCGAGTGCTGTTTCAGACCACGCGCCGCTTCATTTTCTTTATCCCATTTTTTAATAATCTCACTAGTAATAGACCATATCTTTACTAAAATCTAAACAGTTTGTACAGAGATTATAGCAAAAAGCAGTGCTGAACGAGCAAAGCTCTAGCTGACTCAGGATATAAAAAACGCAAAGCTGAAATGTAAAGTCTGTCATCGGGACAGCAAGTAGACTTTTAAATCTGAAATAATTAGTGGATTAAGCTTTTTTTAATCGGCAAAAGAGAAATAGAAAGCAGAAGCGGTAAAAGTGTCTAATATAAATTATTACCATTATAACATCAGTCACATTTATAATCTATAGACCTGCACTGTCTATTAATAGGCTATAGTATTGTATATTGAGTTTGATAAAAGGGGTCATCAAATTACTTCATATATCAGTGCAAAAACATTAAGTGTTTTCGTGGTGCTTTGACAAACAGTGTCAGCTTTGTTTATGGCAAAGAAAGTTTGTGGTGGTTAGATTAATGAACTATAATGTGAAATTAATATTAATGTTTAATAAATCAAAGTATTGTGTTGTGTCACACATTATTAGTTCTTTGTCACATGTATAGTATACCATTTTTTGTCGGTGGATAATGATTGCCCTTTTCACCAGCTACCACCACAAGTAAATTTCAGATCTATGGGAAACACTGATATATCTATCTATCTATCTATCTATCTATCTATCTATCTATCTATCTATCTATCTATCTATCTATCTATCTATCTATATATATATATATATCTATCTATCTATCTATCTATCTATCTATCTATCCGATATTTAGATGTATTTAGCATGTATTTAGATGTATTTAGCAAAATAATGTTTATCTGATAAATGTTATGCAGTATAACTAAGGGCAAATCTTGTTAAAAGTTAGCTACATGTGGTGGCTGTGTGTCAGCCTTTAACCCGATAAGGGAACAGCAATATGAATGTGATTTTACGAGGTTACTAATAAGCATAAAAAAACGATTCATTTATGACTGTTTCCTTCATGTAAAGCTACGCCATTATTGGGACAGGCTATTATGGATCCGTTTACGTGACTGTGAGTTTGTCTCTATTTCTTAGACACGCTACATACATTGCATATCAGGCATTTATAACAAATCTCATCTGTGCATTCATGTCTGATGTTAAATAAGTTGGTTAACTCTTTCACCGCCATCGACGAGATATCTCGTCAATTAAGAGAAAACGCTTCCCCGCCAAAGACGAGATTTTCCGTCTTTCGGCAACTTTTTAAACCAGGAAGTATTGCCCTATGGCAAGTGGCTGCATGTACGTGTCTGTTTTAAAGATCGCTCTGAATGGGATCTCTATGAAAAGTCTGTCACAAAAATGGAATTATCTCTGCTTTTTGCTCAAAATGTGGTGTTTTTGCAGAAACCTACCCATATTCAAAAGCTGATTACAACAGAACCACTGAAGGTAGGATGAAACGTTTTTTTTGTTTGAAAGCAGAGGGTCTGTTCTTTCATTTGGTATATTGTATGTTTATATATTTAAAGAAGAAAATTTTCTGGAAGGCATTAAACTTTGGTGAAAATCATGAAAAACGCTGGCGCTGGCTGGCAACTTTTTTTTAAAACGCTGGCGGTGAAAGGGTTAATTAAAGCAAAGTAAGTATACTCCTTTTAATAAAGTCGCGTCACCCCGCCGTCATATTTACTGCTATTGTTGTTGTTAGCTTACAAAACCAATATCCGATAATGGGAAAATGTTTAAATATCGGAGAAAATATATATCTATAAATGATGGCAAACACACAGTTGACAGTTCCCACTGACTTCCATAGTAGGAAAAACAAATACCATGGAATTCAACGGGTACCGTCAACTGTGTGCTTACCATCATTTATCAAGAAACTCATACAGGTTCAGAACAACATTATAAATGATAACAGAATTTTCATTATCCCTTTCAATCAAAATGCTTCACTGCAAAAATGACTTTCTAAGTATATTCAGTAATAATTTCTAAAAAGATGTATTTTCTTGATGAGCAAAATGACCTAAGAAAATAAGTTTAGTGTTTAGACAAAAAAAAAATGAATTTTGTACATAAAACAAGCAAAAGAATCTGCCAATGGGTTAAGAAAATTTTTCTTGAATTAAGTGTTTAGAGAAAAAAGGTTTTCTTACCACCACTGACAGATGTTTTGCTTATTTTAAGTTACATTTTATGTTTTTTGTCTAAAAATGTTTTTGCTCATCAAGAAATGTATCTTAATTTAAGAATTTTTAAATATTTGTACTGAAAAAAAAAAGACAAAAATACAACATGAGAAAGTAATTTTTTGCAGTGTTGTCAGCCAAACCACTACGATATAAAAAAGTTAAAAGAATTTCCTGTAGTTAATATCCTATAGGATTCCCTGAAGACGTGTCTTAACCTTTCAATAAATGAAGGTGCTTGATAATAGTTACAAGTCTTGATAAAGGATGACTACATTATAGGGGCTAAAATATAAAAAATTGTTTGTTTTTTTGTCACAACCCCCAGTTACATTTGCTATAAAATAGTTTTGACGATTTTTTAATTATTAAACAGAAAAAAATATTAATGAAGAATAAGTGACGTAGTAGTAGTGTATATTTATTTGCACACAAATTCACCTTGTTGTCAAGTTCTGCCGGTTCCAGAACCTCTTCTCTTGGTATAAATCGATCCACACTGCTGTCAGATGACTGCCTGTTGTGACCTTTGCCCTCCAGAAGGTGGGGTTTACTTAAAGCTGAGAGAAACACCAAAAAACAGGTTTTAGCCAAAGTGATCTACTTTAAACAGTTAACTGTTGACAAACCGTGCATGTAGGATATGTGAAGAGTGGATTGATAGCATGCACTGTATCGTGTACCCAGGGCAGACTGAGAGAAAGGCTCCGGAGGTTTGTCGGGTGGCGCCGCTCCCTCTTCTTCCTCATCCTGCAGCGTGCCGATCTGCATCCCTGAGTACTGACTTTCACTGCCATCCAACACCTATACATCACACACACAAATATAACTATAAGAATGAAGAACCAAATGCACACAAGCAGGCAAAAAACATTCAACCCACTCATGCAAACGGACATGAGAATATAAACAGCAGTTCATGCATCACTTTGGGAAAAATCACAGCTTCCTTTTGTGATTTTTGCATGATCGTTTGCATGTCAGGACAATTTTGGGCCTTGGATAAGAGTTTGCTATACCGCCAGTTGTGTATGTTGTACAATGGTCCCTAACAAAGTTTTAAAGGAAACACTAAGCTTGATTTTGTGGGCTGAAAAGGGAAGAGTATAAAAAGGCATTTTATTTGGTTAAAGAGGTGTAGAAGTGGAACAGAAAGTACAGACATCAGCTTTAAAAACTGACTGAACATTTATTGAGATTTAGAGTTATTTAAAGAAGCTAAGGAGGCAGTTAGGGATCACCGTGTTAAAAACACAATGGCATATCAGATAAGGAAAGTCTTCGAAGGAACCGTTAAAATTGATCAGCATCACAATTGCTGGGTAAGGGTTTTCATCAATGGTTCAGATATGGGAAAAATACAAGGATAAAGGCAGTGCATGTGGGCGGAGCAAAAAAGAGGGCGGGCACTAACAGGGCTGGCAGGCGCAACGTTAGTCTCACCCCCTCCCCTATGCTGACCTGATCACTACTGCTAGAGGAGGAGATAGCAGAAAATGTGGAAGAAGAAGACGAGGTAGAGAAGAAGGAAGAGGATGGCCTGAAGGAAGATGATTCGCTGTCGGACTGCGGATCCGGCCCTTCTGTGGGAGTTGGGGAAGGTGGCGAGTAGTTCCGATAACGTCGGTGGCTGCTGATGACACTTACGAGCTCTGCGCAATCTGAAGGCGTCACGGCGGAGTCCGGCCCCTCCGTTGTCGTCTGGGAACTGTCACTAGGGGGCGATGATGAAGCGGCTCCCGTCGACATCTGGTTGCCATCGGATATTAAGTCAGCGGATGTGCTGACGACTCCCGCGCCTCCGCTCGAGCTACGGCTTAGCATGTCCTCCTCATCTTCAGCGTCTGGAGAATCAGGCTGCTCGGAGTTGCTCAGGTCTACTGAGTCACCCGGCTGCAAGGCATGCTGGGAGGAGCGTGGCTGCTCGGTGATGATGTCAGAAGTGCCAAGAGACGAAACGCCTGATGAGGATTGAGCTTCGCTGGAGGAATCTCCTCCCACTGAGGCTGAAACAAATGTGATGAGTCAATACTGAATTCATCTGAAATCTGTGAATGGGCAAAACTACAATGGTAAAAAATGACTTACCAGTGAAAGACCCAGTGGTGACCTCTGCCCTCTCAGGGTCGTCCTCCAAACCCTCTTCTTCGCCTGACAAAAGTTTACCTAGGAGAAGCGTAATACATGGTAAATATCACAATGGCACAAGAGAATGAGTAAACAAACACAATTTTAGTTTTGCTTAAAGGAAAACACCACCGTTTTTCAATATTTACTATGTTCTTACTTCAACTTAGACAAATTAATATATACCTATCTTTTTTCAATGCGTGCACTTAATCTTTGTACAGCTCGTCGTGAATGTGTTAGCGTTTAGCCTAGCCCCATTCATTCCTATGGCTCCAAACAGGGATGAATTCAGAAAACACTTCCATGTTTTCCCCATTTAAAGAGTAGTTACATAAGTAAATATGGTGGCAAAAAATAAAACGTGCCAATTTTTTTAAGCGGATAAAAATGAGAACTATATTGTATGGCGGAAGAGCACTTAGTTTGCAGCACTTCGGCCTTGGGCGCAGTAATATTAACGGAAGTATGAGCGAGAGGAGTCAAGAGGGATGATGTTACTGTGCGCCAAGGTCAAAGTGCTGCAAACTAAGTGCTCTTCCGCCATACAAAATAGTTCTTATGTTATATCGTTTTAAAAAAAATCGACACATTTTATTTTGTCCCACCATACTTACTTATGTAACAACACATGTAACAGTCTTTAAATAGGGAAAACATGGAAGTGTTTGGTGGCTTCTAAAATCATCCGTGTTTAGATCCTAAGGAATGAATGTGGCTAGGCTAAATGCTAACACATTCACAACGCGCTGTACAAGGATTAAAGGGATAGTTTGGCCAAAAACGATATTAAACCCATGATTTACTCACCCCCAAGCTGTCCGAGTTGCTTATGTCCATCGTTTTTCAGATAAACACATTTTCGGATATTTTAGAAAATGTTTTAGATCTTTCAGTTGATTAATGTGAAGTTAAGGGGTCCACGACATTCAAGTCCAAAAAAGTGCGTCCATCCTTCACAAAATAAATTCAAACGGCTCCAGGAAGATAAACAAAGGTCTTCTGAGGGTAATCCGCACTGTGTTGTTGTAGAAATATCCATATTTAAAACTTTATTAATGAAAATAAATACCTTCCGGTAGCGCCGCCATCTTAGTCGCGTCCGCATTCAGAATGAGAGCTTACGCAGCCTACAGAGGCTACTCTGCTGCTGCTCTGTGCCCCCGCCCTCCAAATTTGTCATACGTCACTAAGAAAAGTGCGTACACTACGCTAATACTCTCTCCTGAATACAGAGGAGTCAAAGATGGCGGCACTACCGGAAGGTATTTATTTACGTTTGTGAAGGATGGACGCACTTTTTTTGGACTTGAAGGTCGTGGATCCCGTAACTTCACATTTAATCAACTGAAAGATCTAAAACATTTTCTAAAATATCCGAAAATGTGTTTGTCTGAAAAACGATGGACATATGCAACTCGGACAGCTTTGGGGTGAGTAAATCATGGGTTTAATATCATTTTTGGCCGAACTATCCCTTTAACTGCACGCATTGAAAAAATATAGGTATGTATTAATTTGTCTAAGTTGAGGTAAGAACATAGTAAAATATTGAAAAACGGTGTTGTTTTCCTTTAAATTCCATGCAGTCTTTATCGGAGCCATTCTAACAGCCTGCCATCTCTCCAAATAATCCCAAAGATAATCAAAGTAGGTTAGATGTTAAAAAAAAGTCTGGCAAAAGATGTCACCTTTCTGCTTCCTGAGGAGAAGAGGACTGCATGTTGACCCACCAGCTGATCACAGGAAACAGGAAGTGAAGAGAAGAGGAAAAGCCCAAACATTTGTTTTACGGGTTAGAGGAAATGTGAAAAGCACATGCATGGTGAATATCTGAAAAACTGATTTGCTGTGATTAAGAGCATATTTAGTAGTAAATTTTGAAGTTGAAGATTAATGATTTGTTAACAAAAAGCAGATACGCAATATTAAAAGGCAGCACTACTGGCTGTAATAAAGGAGGATTTGTCATAGGTGAGTAAAAAGTAAGTTGAAAGATAAATCAAACCATAATTTCAGAAGATAAAACCAAACAGATTTTACTATGAGATAAAATACCATACAGTAATAGTATAAAAGGATAGTTCACCCAAAAATGAAAATTCTGTCATCATTTGCTCAGCGTCAAGTTGTTAAAAACCTGTACAAATCTATTTGTTCTGCTAAACACAAGGAAGATATTTTGACCAATTTTGTAACCAAACTGTTTTTGAGCACCATTGATTTTCTTTCATACCATGCAAGTCAATGGTGCTCCGGTTTCCTGCTTAATTACAAATATATTGATTCATTGATTTTTTCTTTGTGTTCATCAGAGCAAATAAAATATGCAGGTTGGAAGTTCACCTTCAATAAGGATTTGATTACTTTAGAATTGGTCAAGAGCTCAACCAATACCACGTTATTACAGCATCACCAATGATGGGGTACAACACAGCAGTCCGTGTTACAGCAATATTCACCAATAAGTTCAAGGATGCTGCCACTGCGTGCCCGCGACTCCATCTCTTCTCTGAAGACGCTCGTGTGTGTTATTTTGCCCGCTGTGATGAGAGCATTCAGGAGGTCAGGGGGAGGAGTGCGAAACACCTGCTGCAGAAGCTCCAAAGACGCGGTCACTACATTATGATCCCAGTGCTGTGCGTAGTGCAGGGTCAACTCGTACACCTGGGAGCACAAGAACAGGCTTACAGACATACACAAAAAATCTTTTAAACAGACAAAACAACCATAGTAAAACAAAAGCTGTCCTATTCTTCTCCACTCCACAATAAATGTAGAGGCAATAACATTTCACTTAAGGTAAGTCAAGGCTTAGTGATCCAAAACAGTCGGTACTTGCTTGCACAACTACTATTAAATCTCTTTGTAACCTATCATAAATAAATTAAACAGCATATTTTTGCAACTATATATTTAAGATGTATACATGCAAATGACCTCATATGCATGACTAAGCACTTTGCATGTGAAATGAGCACCGACACTCCTTTGAAGTAGCTAAAATGCAAATATGGGGAGTCATATGTCATATTTCTAACTCTTTTTGGGTAAAGCCAAAGGCCTTTTAAGGAAGTTCCGTCACTGTGCTGCCATTTAACAAGACATGTCGATTCTGCACATGTGCAAAGTCCCTCTCTTAGAGGATTCCATTTATTTACGGTTGGCGATTGGATCTTTATACTGGGAGGTGGGACTGTTCTGACCGTTGCGATCTCCACCATTCATATCAATACCATTGATGCATCTAGTTGGTATTAAATATCTTTCGTATAGCTTGGACAATTCTGTGATTTGTTCCCATCTTACCAGTGACAAATTACAAGGCTGCAAATATAACATGGGTTAGGCTACCACTGGTTTTGGTACCTGTATGAGCTGCTCAGGGGATGGGGAGACATCTGCCTCTTTACGAACAAGACCAAAGCTGCCCTTCAGACTGGTGTTAGGAGTCTGCTGCTGCAGAAGAGGCATCAGGTAACGGAGAGTCAGTAACACACCCAGAATTAGGTGAGTGGAATGCTCCTCATCCACCGGCACCACCAAACCTGAAGAAAAGGAAAGGGAGAGAAATAAAAAGGTGAGGGGAAATTAACAGTAATATAGGTATATAGGTAAAAAGAGGTCAAATAAAGGTGAAACAGAAGAAAATGGTGCAAGGGAAAAGGAATAGGAGGAGGAAAGAATAGGGGGGGGGGGCCAAGGGAAGGGAAATGGTAAAGTGAAGTGAAATAAAAAAGAAAATGGGAAATTAAGGAAAAAGGTAAAACAGAAAGGAAAGAGGATAGAGAATATGTAGGAAATGGGTGGAAAAGAAAACAAGAAAGAAAAAGAAAAAGGGGAGGGGAAAAGGATTAGGTAGAGAAAAGCGAGACAGGATGGAGAGAAGAAGGGATAAAGAAAAGAGAAATGGGAAAAGGAGCAAGGAAAAGGAATAGGAAAGAGCGTTGAGATGAAGGGGAAAAGGGGCAAGAGGAACGAAAAGAGGAAGGAAAGTGTACAGGTAAAAGAAAGGGAGGGATAAAGAGAGAGTGAAGGGGAATAGAAGGGCAAAGGGAAGGAAAATAGTAAAGGGAATTGGATTAGAAAAGGGAAAACAATGGCAAAAGTTAGAACAGAAAGGAAAGAGGAAAGGTAATATGAAGGAACAGGATGGAAAAGGGGAAGGAAATGGGAAGAGAAAAAGAGTGACAGGAGGGAGGATAGGAAGAGATAAAGAAAATGGGAGGGGAAATGAACCAGGGAAGAGAAGGGGGACAGGAAAGGTAAAGAAGTAAAATAAAGGGGATATAGAAGAAAATGGTACAAGGGAAAGGGAATAGGAACAGGAAAGAATGGGGGGGGGGCAAAGGGAAGGGAAATGGTAAAGGGAAGTGAAATAAAAAAAGAAAATGGGAAATTACGGAAAAGGGTAAAACAGAAAGGAAAGAGGATACAGAATAGGTAGGAAGGAGTGGAAAAGAAAAGAAAAAGGGAAAGGATTAGGAAGAGAAAAGTGAAACAGGAGAGGGAAGAAGAAGGGATAAAGGAAAGGGAAATGGAAATGGGAAAAAGTGTAAGAAAAAGAACAGGGAGATGAAGGGAAAAAGGGGCAAGAGGAAGGAAAAGAGGAAGGAAAGTGTGAAGGAAAAGGAAGGGGAGGGAGAAAGAAAGAGAGGGTGAAGGGGAAGAGAAGGGTAAAAGTAAAGGTAAGTGGATAAGAAAAGGAAAAAAGAGACAAAAGGTAGAACAGAAAGGAAAGAGGAAAGGTAAAAGGAAGGAACAGGGTGGAAAGTGGAAAGAAAAGGGGAAAGAAATGTGAAGAGAAAAGAGTGACAGGAGAGGACAAGAGGAAGGGATAAAGAAAATGAGAGGGGAAAGGAACCAGGGAAGAGAAATAGGGAAAAAAAGTCAAATAAAGGGGAAGAACATGGTACAAGGGAAAAGGAATAGGAAGATGAAACAATAGGGAGAAAAATGGAAAAGGCGGAGGGAAGGTAAATAGTAAAGGAAAGTGAAAGAAAAAAGAAAAGAGGAAATTAAGGCAAAGGGTAAAACAGAATGGAAATAGGATAGAGAATAGGTAGGAAATGGGTGGAAAAGAAAAGAAAAAAAAGAAAAGGGGGAAAGGATTAGGAAGAGGAAAGAGAGACAAAAGGGGGAGAAGGAGGGATAAAGGAATGGGAAATGGGAAAAGGAGTAAGGGAAAGGAATAGGAAAGAACGGGGTGAGGAAAGGAATTAGTAAAAGGAAATGGATTACAAAAGTGAAAAGGTAGAACGGAAGGAAAGGTAATAGGAAGAAACAGGGTGGAAAAGGGGTAGGAAATGGGAAGAGAAAAGAGTGACAGGAGGGGGGAGAGGAAGGGATAAAGAAAATGGGAGGGGAAAGGAACCAGGGAAGAGAAAGGGGAAAAGAAAAGTGAAGAGGTCAAATAAAGGGGATATTGAAGAAAATGGTACAAGGGAAAAGGAAGAGGAAGAAAAGGGAAAGGATTAGGAAGAGGAAAGAGAGACAGGAGGGAGAGAGGAAGGAATAAAGGAAAGGGAAATGGGAAAATAAGTAAGGTAAAGGGAATAGGAGAAAGATTGAAAAGCTCTTAAATTTAAGGAGTCAACCCTTAGGAGTCTCTTTCAACACTTTTCTGTCAGAGCGAGAACCAAGTAACGTACCAAGCAGCACGTTGAGGAGCCAGGTGTAGAAGTAGTGTGTTCTGCGTGAGTGCTGACACACACTGACAGCAGAGCTGGCTGCAGTGCGACGAATAGTGGGAGAGCTGGACTTCAGATTGGCAACAAAGGCCTTCAGCAACACCTACATGCACAGGGTAAAACATGTCACAAGGAAGAGCCATGCTTTATTTAGCTGAATCCTTCACTTGTTCTTTTAGCATGAGAAACGTCTGCGTTTATGACTGTACCTATCCTGATCTCCATTTAAGCACATCGTTTACATAAACTTTGCATAAAATCCTCTCCTTCTGTCTTTGCAAATGTGAAAGTCTTCTTGCCAAAAGAACAGACTCCCTTCATTTTCCAATGATATGAGAGAACAGATGAGGCTTATGGATGATTCAATCCAGTGTGGCTGAGTCACATACTATATTGAGACAATGATCTCATCCCTGCGCATTCACAGGTTCACACTGTGAGGAGAGTAAATGATGAGGGAAATCCCACACAGAGGTGTTAAACTGAACCACTTACACAATTCAGGTTAAGGGAATCTAATTGACATGTCATTGGTACAGTATGATGTTGGTTCAAATAGATTTAACACAGAAAATTAGGTGATGCATTGTCTTTAAATGCTCACAAAAGTCTCTGCAATCTGTTCTAATATACTGAACTGACTCATGAACAGCAGTTTATACCTTAATTTCTCCATCATTAGCAAAGTGCCCGAGAGAAGCCATAATTTTAGGAATTGATGAAGAAAGAGTTTCCTGCACAGTCTCCTCCTGTCGTTTTGTGATTCGAGTAAGACATGGCAGCAGGTTCACAAGGTATGGCCTAAAAACAAATCATTTTTTTAATAGCACACTACACACCAATATTAAATCAAACGAATGGCAAAACCCTTAGAACTGACTCACGTGAGTTTTTACATAATTATTTCCAAAAAGGCCAATGGAAGTAACTGGCCGAGAAAGTAAGCTTACCTGCATTTCTGTGGACGCACCAGGTGAGCAAGCTCAGCAAACCTCCACAGGGCCGCCCGCAGACTCCGAGAGGCAGCATTCTGAGAAAATATAGAGAGAAGAGGACAATAAAATTGTAATAATAAAATTGTGCCAGGTAGGCATGGTATACACATTTGTATTTGCTGCTGGTAATATGATTTCTATTTGATTCACTTTAATTCATTTATTGCTTTTATATATTCTGAATTATTATATGAGACTTGTGTGTTAGACCCAATATAACCCATCTATTTGGGAAACTGGTTTCAGACACGGAAACCAAATGGTCCTTTATTGCTTAATGATTTTTGTTTTTCCCACTACAAGCGGTAAAGTACAAGTATTGCCTCCAATGTATCGAAACATGCAACGTCTTATTCACCTTTTTAATCTCTTTGTACAGTTCGAGCTGCAATCTAGGCAAGTTAGAATCCATTAATGCCTGCAAAAAACAAAATGTTATAAAAAAATACCCCTATAATGTAATTCATCACTTAAATCTATATCTATATACATGAAATACATTGCAAAATATGACAAATAAACTATACTTTGATGATTTTGTTCAGGCACTCATCCGCCACCATCCTAACGTCAGACTCCCTGTCATCTGCGCACAGCAAGAACATTTCCATGGCAATTCCAAGAAGTTTCTGGAACTCTGGAGACGTCCTGACCACATAGTCACAGCGAAGCAAAAAGGTGTCAATGGAAAGACAAATATCACAAATCAGAGTTAAAGGACCGCGCCCACAGGTAGGTTAGGGGGGCTTTACACACTACTAATGTGCTGGTCCTTTAAATCTACTGAAATAATATACTGCAATCAATAAATAAATTCAGTGAAGTGGAAATCAAGCACAGCTAACTCTCAGATATATCGGCTATTGGTTTGTTTGTGCTTCATAGCCAATCTATTATTAAAATCTGTAGCGTGCCAAACAATCATTGAGATAAAATTAATGCGCAATACCTTGAATTTGCACTGTGAAAAAATCTGATCTACCTTCAGCGCATCCTTCAGGCTTTTACCAATGACTCATAAGACGTGACCAAATCTGATTATGCTTAATCTGATGTATCTATCCTACTGTGGTCATTCACTACTTCATACCTCAGCGACTGTGCTACGATGTTTTCACAAATCGTCAGGCAATGAGTCACTCTATCCTTCTTGCTTGTACCAAGGTCTTTTTTCCTGTAAGAAAACACAATATCATTGTGGATGGCGTCAATACATTGTGAAAAAGCAGTCACTATTGACGTGTGGCTGCTGTACGTTGTTTCTATGTATGACTATTAGTGGATGGATCGACAGATAAACAGATAGATAGAACACCCCCCCCCCCTTTGGCAGAGATTGCAAATAACATGTTTAAGAATAGCGATAAATAGATGAAGTTTGATTGTCATCTTTGACAAAAAAGTGTAAAACAAAAGCTGCATGCATAACACAAATTCATTAATATCATAAAAATATCTATGACCAAGGTATAGTTGGAATAAAGCCTCAAAGTTTTTACTTGTTAATTTTTTGTTGCAATTTTAGCTACACACTCAGTGTCTTAAGCACAAATATTTCCTCATAAACATGCTACTCAACATAAAATTGGACATTAATCTGATAAAATGTACATCTTTGTGAACATAAAACTTCATAGAGCTTCAGTGCACATTTATTCTGATGGCTATACTGATATTCTGATATAAACATATGACTTGTATATTAAAACCACTTTATCTTCCCTGTACTTCCCTCTATTCACTGTAATGCTGCTTTGATACAATGCAATGTTGTGAAAGGCGCTATAGGAATACTTTTAAATTTAATTAAATTACTAGCTAAATACAGTGGGATTAATATAAAAGACATACATCTGCATTTAACATAACTGGGTACTGCTCATGATGATGATATGCTCTGTAGTATAATATGCATTTAAAATTTAATTCAAATCAAATACTTGTGATACAAAGTTTTAAATATTAAAAAGAAAAAACTTTGAGAACAGTAAATCTTCATGTATAGGACAGATCTTGGAAAATTGTTTCTATTGGTCTTGTGTCTTCAAGCATTTTCTCATGTCATTTTATTTGCTGAAAAGATTTTCACAGCTAATAAGAGTGGTTGACACAAGTCTATATGTGACAAACAAACAGTATCAAACACTTATCTTGTGTGTCAATTATTCATGCATTTAGGGAAAGGGCGACTATCCACCTGCTGCTCCTGCAGCTGATGTGATGTTCCACTATAGATGACAAAGTGAAACCGTGCCACTCACACAATGCTTTTAAGCAAAAGCTTCAGCTCAATAGTATAACACTGTTAATCACTCCATTTAATTCCTGTTCAATTTTATCACAACTGGAATAACAGCGTAAAAACAAAAACAATACAATTTTAATGGTTTCCATTACTAATAATACCATTATGAACCATCAGCTGTCTACCATTAAAACCATTACAAAATACCTTTAGGTAGAATGTTTTGGGTCTTTTCCAGTAGGATTTTATGGTGTTTTGGGTCCCATCAGACAAATAACATCTCACCAATAATAGAACCCAACACACTACCTGTAAGACCATTAAAACCAATGCTATTCCTATTATAACCATTAAATCCATTAAAAGTTCTGTGATGTTTTTTAAGCAGGGTGTCAAATAATGTTTTAATCCGTTACTGTATCCAGATAAAAGAAATAATCCATTATGTATATAAATTATCTATTAAAATTCGACATATGTGAGCACTGATTTATTATCTCTATCTACTTGCGCAGTATCTAACAAGGCAGTGTCACAATGTACATCATGTGATTTGAGAGCTAATGTCAACAACAACACGTCCAATAAGCTTTAAAAGGACAAAACCCCGGGTCTCTCGTGCAGTATGTGATAATGACATTAGTATCGAGACTGTGTGAGGTGATGTCAGCACCCTAAAGATGATGGTGATGAAGCTGGGGGCTAACAACACCATCAACTGCATTAGCATCAGTTCAGCACTCACTGTTTCTGGACGAGCTCCTCGGCCGACAGCGGGCCTTGCTGCTGCTGGAAGGACTTGAGCGACTCAAACGCCTTCATCAGCTTCTCCATGGTGGCCATTTTAACAGAAGCACCGATCTAGCTGGAGTCTGATGTGATCGGAGATCTGATAATATTTACAAACTCAACACTACAGCCAGCTTAACAGCACTGTTTCGAGCGCCGTGCAAGACGTCGCAGGGAAACTGCAGGTGTCGCCGAGATCGGACGCCACTTGCAGTGGCCAGACCCTTTTAAATCCTAAGCTTCACACGTTATCCGATTAAGACCGGTTTTCAAACAAAATGATTAGAAGGTAGTTGATAACATATCCAGTTCTGAAAGCCATCTTAAAGCAGTGTTACGGGAGCAACGGTTTTGCTATATTTCCGGGTAAATCAAACTCCTTTCATAATAAAAGTCCCTCTCTTCATAATAAATTAATTCTGTATGAGGTATCATGTGAGGAATATTTATTTATTTGGATGGAATTGGATTGGATTGGATGCCAGTCCATTCATTAATGAATAGTATAATGCTGAACACAGTATAGAATATTGCAATTAATAATCTCATGCATCTTTGTGGTTCAAAAGATTTAAAATCACCTATTTTAATGGGTAAAGGTTAATGGATAATGTACATTCAGAACGCAAACATACAAACAACAAATCACATTTAAACAATAAACCACAATTTATTTATTTATTTATTACTAATTTTGAGATTTATTTTTATTAATTCTAGTTTTAGTCACAAGTGTAGTTAAAAAAAATTAAAACAAAGGATATAATTAATCAAGAAATCAATTCAATATACATATTCACAGATAAAATGTTTTCTTTTATCACATGCTAGGTCATTCCAGTTTTGTTGGCTTGAAATGCTGTTTAGTATCTCCACACAGTTTTCTATTCCATTAATGTTGTTAGGCTCACCTGCCATCCAGTACCTAAACAAAAAGTTTTCAAATTTCACTTTTTATTTAATAATTTTTAACCATATATGCAGTAAATGTAAGTATATGCAGGATGCAATTTGCTGGGGGAGATGAGAGGGATTTATTCCCCCCAGACCTTATATTCTGCTGGGGACAAAATGTATCTCCCCAATTTGATAAATGGTCATCGTACGGCCATTTAATGGCCTAAAATAAAGATAATTTAATATAAGTAAAAGTAAAAATGCTGCCACGCAGATGTGCAAACAACAATACAATCAGGGGCTCCTTGATAATGGTGATAGCTAGGTTATGTCATTGCGTGGATTTTCCAGATGTCGCCAAGCACCAATAGTTTATTTCAGCGTGAAAACTGACAAATAATAAAAGGAAAGGATTTCAAGCAGCATATCATCATATTTTACGGAACCGTCAGCAGATACAAGTTAGGATCAAGGGGAATATTTATTGTTATATTGAAAGTGCATTGATTTTTTACACTGAATAATAAATATAAGCCAGTGGTTCATAATTTATTTTTTAAGAATAAAAAAATATTGGAAAAATCGAGTATATCAAATCTACAAGAGCTCAGATGCAAAACCCTTATACATCTAATATGTTTTCTTGAAATTAGCATTATTTTTATCAGATTCTCAATGGATTCTGCCAACAAACCAGTAGCCTATTTCTGAATGGTATGAGGCTGAGATGAAGCAGATTTGAAGCGAAAGATGAGAGCATTTTTTTTAATTTCATTATCTCATTTTTTGATGTGGAGGCTATTGCATCTGAGCCGTTCATATGCACTACTTAAATTTTTTTTTTGAATCAGATGCATGAAACTCACTTGTGGATGGGTTCAGTGTTGTCCACCCATTTCCACACTCCCTCTGTTTGACTGTCAGTGAGGCCAATCCATGCATTAATTTTGAGATTAGCCACATACTCCTGTTGCAAAAACAGCAATCAAATTATTTATAGCGCCCATATGGTGTCTATTAATATGACCATGGCAAATTACTTTTTCACTGTGGTCAATGTGGCTCAACATCTGTTCAAACCTCAGCTCTCTCTCTCTTTCCCCTTTGTCATTCTCACTCACTCACCTGTTCCTCTATGTTGTTTATGATCACAAGATATGCTCCCTTTTCCATGCAATTGTCTCTGCTTTCATTCCAGGTCAATTCTTTAGTAGAGGCACAATAAAGATGATTTGTAAAGTTTCTCAACCCTGTCGTGCACCCTTTAAAGAGTATGTCTGTTAATATGCAGTTTTTAGGCACCGTGCTTAAATGTATTCATTTTATATATAAATGCAGAACAAATAATAGACACAATAAAACAGTTCAAGTTACATCAGTATAAAAGACTGACTTACCAAAAACTAGCTTTTCTAACCATTGATTCTTTTTAATTTGGGCTTTTTTACTTTTCTCTAGATGATCTCGCTCTGTAGTCAGATTTTTGTACTGTCTACTGAAATTGGCTTTGTCATCAATACACCTGTGATAGTCGATCTGTAACTTGTTTGTCTCTGCTCTAATGACACTTAGGGCTACGACACAAGACAGCAGAATAGCACCGAGCAACACAATGGCTCCTTTGTAGACTTTTGATCTGTCTAAATGAAATAGAATATTTTTATTTAATTTCTGACACACTTTAGAGGTGAAAACGAAGCATAAAGACAACACAGCATAAAAAATGGACCAATGCTGAAATTGTATGGGCAGATATGTAACAGATGCAAAACATTGGTCACAAAGCTATCACTTCAACAGTAATACATTGCAGAAAAAAATCTAACACAGATTTTAATAAACATCTGTGACTCCATCAAAACCTGATACAAAAATGCTTTTATATGCATTTAAGCCTATAATTTATAGACTAACTTCTACAACTTCTGACTACTGACAACTAAATGTGATATTTAAAAAAAATAACCTGACCCTGTTTGTGAAAACCATGCTAGTCATTTTTATTTTTGTGATTTACTGTGAAAATATAACCTTGATATCTTTAATATTAACAGAGTAAGGTCATGTCAAAGATTGAACTTAATCTAAAATCAATCTTGCTTCTATTACAATATGAGACTGTAGCTTGGATTTCACAGACAGGATCACGTTTTCTAGATAAGATTAACACATAATGTAAAAGCTACAGTGCAGGTTAAAAGTGCAAATAGAAGCATAAATATTATTTTATTTTATTATAAATAGGTTTACGATAAACTCTTTATTTAAATTATTGCATTTGTTTGTGGATGTACCTGATTGTTGAGATGCAGTCTGTGGAATCCGAGCATTGTCTTCTTGATTGTAAGGATCCACACATGTGCTGGTAAATGCTGAGTTATTTGGTCTGTTCATTTTACTACTATTTTGGTAGATATTTTCACACTGTTCCATTTTCATGGAGTGGTGAAACACACTAATATTGTTATTGTACACTTTTTAAACAAAAATGATTAAGCTGATTAGCTATAATGTGACTATACTGAATTGCAGAAAGCAGAAATAAACATAAGCAGATGGGAAATAAGCAGAAGCGATGCGTGACAATGGCTTGAATAAGGGCAGATTGGGTTTTATGAAATGTTCCTGTAGCTCAGCTGGTAAATTGGTGGTATGTCAAGGTCAGGTGTTTATAACTGAACACAAAAAACGTCTGTATACTTTGAATGTAAGTAAAAAATGTATGTGAAATGTATAGGTCTAAATGAATAAATTAAATTTTGCACATCACCCTACTATACATGACATCTTAGAAATATATGGGCACTAACCAGTCTGCATTATTTAAATTTTGATTAAAATACTTTGATGTTAAAGCATGTAAGAATGTACTTAATAATTATATTTGATCCCAGCAGGCATGAGCAAACATTTATTCAAATGCTCACTGTCATTTTGCTTTCATAAGTTTTGTATCACTCTTTGTTTGGTTTAGTCCATGTCATTTATATGTGCTTGTAAGTGTCAGTAAGTTTCACTTTATTTATTATGACTCAACTTGTATACTTAAATGTTATGATTTCTTTGTATGAATTCAATATGTGGCTTGATGGCTATATCTGGTAGAAATTTTGTGTCAATAGCCCACTTAGAAATCCCCTTACTTATAAAAAAGCTGATGTGTCAAATACTTATTTTCCCCGCTGTATATTTATTTTCACATTTATGCTTTTGCCAGCACTACAAAGGTTTTATGGCTGATAAATGTTAAAAACGATATTTATGATTTCCTGAAAATTGAATTTTATTTAGTTTTCCATTTTGCAGCAGTAGATAAAACAAAAATTTTAGCTTTTTGTAGTTCCTTTCATGAAAAAAAAATAATCAATTTCAATCCTAAATATTATATGATTTTAATTGTTTAAATGCAATTTCTATAAACATACACATATACAAAAAAAGATATTGATGTATACATCCATAACATATAACATACAGAAATGATACTGTAATTCTGGCTGACTTAGGAGCTTATTAGTAGTAAGTTTTTAGGACTTTAAAAATAATAATTACAAGTTTCCAATAGTTTTTCACTACATTAAGAAATGGAAGCAGGATATTTAATTATTTTAGTTTATAAGCCTACACTACAAAACACAGTTTGAAAAAAGTAGTAGGTAGTCTGTAAGAAGTGAAAGTTGGATTAACTTAAAAAATACCTCAATTGGTAACACCTAGAAACCTAAATTTTTCAACTTTAAGTGAAAAAATTAAGTTGACAAAACTTAATTACCCATTGTACCCATAGTTACCCATTGAAATATGTTTTTTAAAGTAGATTTAACTTTTTACAGTGTTTTATTATATGTTTATTATGTGTTTATTATGTGTTTTAGATGACCTTCTCTATACACCCTGACAAATGATGAAATCAACACTGCAATTACAGTGAATGAAAGAATCAATGGAACAGTGTCGCATATATTAATTTTAGCTATAACCATAAAATAGGTCACTACTAAAGAGATGTAACAAGTCAGAATAGACACTAAAGTATCAGAGATTTTTCTGAAGGCTTTCCTTTTCTGCTGGTTCTCAGTTTTATTTTGTCTGTCTTTCTCTGTCATCTCTAGATTGTTTCTGTCGCCTGGTCCCGGACGCTTCAGAGCACAAAGAACAGAAACACAACAAAACGAAACTATAATCACTGCCATGCAAAATAATGAAAAAAATATTTGATCAGGATGTAAGATTAAAAATAAATATAGGAATTTATTACTGGTCACAACTTGTCACAGCCCCCCATGCTGATAGTGATCAAAGACTATTGTCACAACTGTTTATCCAATACAGTGGGGGTTTAAGGTGGTTTTCTGATTGGTCAATTTGAATGTATTTTGTTGGGTTTGGTCAAGTACAGTGGGGGTTAAAGGTGATCTTCTGATTGGTCAATTTGAATGTATCAAGTTAGGTTAGGTCACATGGTCAAGAGATAGAGGATAAAGGTCAATGTTTTTATGAGCTCTGGGCTTTTTGCTTTGGCTTTTTGGCTTTTGCATTGGCCTTTTCCCTTTCCTTTCTTCACTGGGGTTCAGGCCATTAGGCCTAGGTTCCAGTTCTCTTTCTTCTAAACTTTCTTTCTTTCTCTGTTCTCTATCTTATCAGGTAATATCTCACATACATTGGAAACAGTCAATTGTTTGTATTATTTACCATTTCATGCATTTATAGTGTAACCATTTCAACTGTAATTTTAAGTCAGTACTGTAATTAAACCTTTTCATTTACAAATCTGTTGTTTAATTTTGATTTAGTGTTAACACTTAAACGCTCCATATTGCAATACAATATATTCGTACACTAGCAACGCTCTCAGACATATTGTGTCAGAAACCCGGGAACGATTGCAGTTTTATTCTCCTTCCGAAACCTGGGATCCCTTACAGTTTGGTGGCCCGTACGGGGATCCCTTGCGGTGAGTTTTCTGAGTTTTACTCTGATTGATCAACTAAATGAGGACTTTATCACAGTTAATCCTGTGAATGGGTTAAAGGCCTTCTGACCACACAGTGGGTAAGTCTGTTTTCATTGTTTCATGGCATGGTTAGTTAAATCTCCATTTGCATGAATTGTATGAAACGGAAATTAAAAGGACCTTAAATAGTCCTAACATTGTTGTACAGTTAGAGATTATTTCAGATTATCTCCTCGGGGATGGAAGGGAGTAACTCCAGTAATGATATATTGTTTGATTTATGGAGCGAGAAAGTTGAATCTACACTTTATAAATTATATAGAAAGGGTCTGGATTACTACGCTACCACTGATGATATTCTCACATGGTGGCGCATGGTTGGTGTTGAACAAAGAAAATCCAAACATGCTGACACCATTGAGGCTTTGAATTTCATGACGTGCAAGCAGCTACGTAAAAATACTGGAATTATTAAGTCAATCCTGAATGCTAAAAGTGATGAATTGGGAACCAAAAATGCTGAATTACAAAAGTCAGAGGCAAAGATCCAAAATCTTCAAACTCAGATAGATCAACTATCATCTGAGCAGTTAGCCCTGGCTAAACAGTGTGAGAAGTATAAAGACATTATTGCAGATGTAAGGGCTAAACTAATTGTGCGAGACACTAGGTCTCCCCAAACGCTTAACAGCAATGGGACTAAAAAAGATGCTACCTGTACTAAAGAGAATGTATTTTCCAGAACCCAGAAAAGTGTTCCTATTTCAGCAATTGGGGTGATGCATCAACATGCTGGAACAGAACCGCATGATGTGAATGAAGCATTAGAGAGTCACAGACCTCCTGAAACTCCAGTAGAACCAAGCTACAGACCCGGTGGCAAAATGAACAGGCTTTGTAATTCCTGTCATAAAATAGGCCATACAGAGGAGAAATGCTGGTCACTGGGCAGGGGCAGACCTCCACCTTATTATTTGAAATGTAGGAAATCACTTTCTAAGGACAGATGTAAGCAATCTGGTTTTGCAGGTAAAACTCTTACTGAGTTGACTGCATTGTTCATGCAAGGACTCCAGCTGTTAACCTCACTTGCTAGTGGCTTAGCAGCCAGTTAGCATGTGTTTAACATTCTCATAGATGATCCTGTTTGCATTTTCTGATTTGTGATTGCTCGTAATGCATTGTTGTTTCTATAGAACACAAATTCTAGTTGTTTGTTGTACTATATGTACACATAGGCTAATGAAGTTAATTTCTTAAAACACTTGACTGTTTCCACTGTAAGTGTTAGACAAAACATTTAAGTAAGAGGTTGTTGAAGCTACATGTATTCTAGACCAGTTGTCTTGTGTTAATGGATTAACTTTTGCTCTTGAAATTGTCTACCAGTTTCAAGTTGTATGTGTTTCTATGTTGAAAGATTTGTCTCCTAAGTGGCAAACTCTGCTATTCCTTGTATAGCTGCAGTAAGACCCTAAAGAGGAGCACAAAAATGCCATGTGGCTACATTGTGTTATAATTGCATTAATGAAAATGTTTTACCTCACAACAGGATCCAGAAGCACTTTTACCATGCTTCCTAACTAAAAATACGGGTGTGAGAAGATTTACAGAGCCAGATTACAATCTCATACTTTTAATATCAATCTGGCTCCCTGTTTTAACAACAGGAACAAATTTGCATCACAATTTTATCTTCCTCACATTTGTTGCAGCATGGTATTCACACATAGCCTCAGTTAAATTCAATCCCATAGCAAACAAAATTTGCCTCACATAAGTCATTATTTTAAACTGTCTGATGTCAAGCATCTGTTTTGGTTTCTTTTCATAAAGTTTGATAAGTTTTATGTCTCAAATATTGAAATCTTGATAAAGAGTTATTTTTTATGTGTAATAATTTCATTAATTTTGCTATTATGTTTCACATTTAATTTGCTTTTTATGTAAGACATTTAAAAACTATCATGTTCTTTGTTCTCATTTTGTTAATTTCATTTATATTGGTTATACTGGAAAATTAAGATCTTTAATATCATGTATTTGGTTACACTAAATATATTGTTGTTGTTGCTCCTACTGACAAAGTGGGTTGTTAAAAATAACATTTGCTAAGTTAAAAAAGCATTGTAGTTACATGTTTCCAAAAACAATGTAAGAGCTTTTATTTTATTTTTTTATTCTCACCTTGACCATGTTTTAATGTATCTGACAGGGATTTAAGGCTGAAGACCAATCTGACCATTTAAAAGTTGAGTAACGAATGCCATATGTTTTGCTGTATGTTGTGCCATTTGCTTAAATCACAGGATTCCTGCTGTTTCACATTTTGGGTGTTGCCTCAAAGAGAAGAACAAAAGTGAAGTCCCCCTTCAGGGCCTGTTCTTGTGAAGGTGTGAAGTATCGATGAAAATCTGCATAACTATGAAAGGTGCAATTCCATTCGATGAAGCCTTTCATGCAGGGCTGAAAGGAGAAGGACGTCTTCAAGTCTCATCAACCAGCAACAAGTTTGGACAATAAGTCTGAAGATGACCACTCCACACAACTGAAAGCATAATCTTATGAACTGTGTCATCATGGATCTTTCTATGTATGGCCCATGTTGCCAAAGGGCGGATTGTAAGATTAAAAATAAATATAGGAATTTATTACTGGTCACAACTTGTCACAGCCCCCCATGCTGATAGTGATCAAAGACTATTGTCACAACTGTTTATCCAATACAGTGGGGGTTTAAGGTGGTTTTCTGATTGGTCAATTTGAATGTATTTTGTTGGGTTTGGTCAAGTACAGTGGGGGTTAAAGGTGATCTTCTGATTGGTCAATTTGAATGTATCAAGTTAGGTTAGGTCACATGGTCAAGAGATAGAGGATAAAGGTCAATGTTTTTATGAGCTCTGGGCTTTTTGCTTTGGCTTTTTGGCTTTTGCATTGGCCTTTTCCCTTTCCTTTCTTCACTGGGGTTCAGGCCATTAGGCCTAGGTTCCAGTTCTCTTTCTTCTAAACTTTCTTTCTTTCTCTGTTCTCTATCTTATCAGGTAATATCTCACATACATTGGAAACAGTCAATTGTTTGTATTATTTACCATTTCATGCATTTATAGTGTAACCATTTCAACTGTAATTTTAAGTCAGTACTGTAATTAAACCTTTTCATTTACAAATCTGTTGTTTAATTTTGATTTAGTGTTAACACTTAAACGCTCCATATTGCAATACAATATATTCGTACACTAGCAACGCTCTCAGACATATTGTGTCAGAAACCCGGGAACGATTGCAGTTTTATTCTCCTTCCGAAACCTGGGATCCCTTACAAGGAAAACTGTCCGCTCCAACAAAAATTAGCCTGAAGCTGTTGCTCAATGCCGCTAACCAAGCAGCTCCTGCAAATCCAATCCTGTAGTGGATGCCTTTATATCTCAGAAATGTTACGGGGTGAATCACTGCTAAATACTGTTCAATACACATACAGGTCTGGATTATAGGTCTGCAAGTCCAGCCAAGACCAACCAAAAACATAAACAGCTGGTAAACAACCATGGATGAATACCAGGTACCAAAGACGTCTAAAATGCACTGAATGCAAAAAAGCAGCTCCAGTATAGTGATGTTCAGTGAAAACACCAGGTTGGGTTTGATGTTCCCATGGAGAGACAACCAGAGACACCAGCAATGGACCGGCATTCCCATAATAAAGCACAGTACCGAGAGGATAAGAATGATATTAGTACCAAAATATCCCTTACAACTGAAGTACCAATTAAGACTCTCATTGAATATGAGGATTGAATTGTTGCACATGGTTGAAAGATAATAATATGATTTAAGGACTTTTGATATTTGCATATACTTATGAAACTATTGAAATCTTTGCCATACATTATATGAATTCAAATGAAAGAAGGTTCATACCTGGATCAGATGGTAGCAGGCGGAATTTACAGCAGACGACGGAATGTTTAAGACAAATCTTTTTGCAAAATTTGAATAGAAAATTTGTGCTGTCAAAATATTTTTGACTTTGTTGATTTTGTACAGACAGTTTTACAAATTGACAGTCAAAAGCTTTAGGGTTTTGCATATTTTCACATACATGGAAAAAAAACATATTTTATTGTATGAAACATTTTTTGTTCCTTATTATTTTTTTTGTCTTATAAGTTTTGGCCTAATGTTAAATAGTCATATTCTAATTTACCTACACTGGTAAATAAGGTAAAACAGACAATTTTTTATTTATGTTGACTGCTGTGCAGACAGAAAAACAAATCATGGCTATATGCCTGCCTGAGTTGGGTTGTTTTGCATATTGCATGACATAGAAACCTACAGGCATCACTTCATCTGCAGTATACAAAAATTGTGTGATTTGATAGTAGATATGTTTAGTATGATCACTTGTGTTTGCATTGTCCCAGTGATATTAATGTGTGTTTTCAATAGCATTAAATGGTACAAACACATTTTGGTGCTTTTTTACCCCAAGATTCTGTCAACATGTTTTATATTTTATATATTCCCTTTTTGACCCAACGCTGGGTTGAAAATAAAACACAGCATTTAGAGTGTAGCTTTAAGGTTTAGAAAGTGTTGACAATAAAACATTTTAATAAAATATTTCTTTATGTCTTAAGTGTATGTATAGAGAGTCAAAAACCAGTCTGTTTATTTGGTCTTAAAGAGACAGTAACCTCAATTAACATACTTAAGTCTGTGACATTAACAACCTAAGGCAAAGAGAAAATAACTTTTGTAGCTCTAAAAAATAATTAGATTTAATTCATACAAAAAAGACAAAAAACTGGCTGGCTGGTAAAAAGTCAGATTTAGAAATCCACCTGCCACAGTGGCTTAAAAAGTTAACTTCAGGCCCTGTTGACACACATATACTGTAAATATTTTAAATACACACATTTTTTTTTGTCAATTTATCAAACTACTCAATCATACTATTACTATACTAAATTAACAACATTATACAAGTGGTTTACCTTACATCTGGATTTACATTTAAATAATCAGATTACAGTTCGAAACAAGTAAATATTGCATTCAGAGATTTTGCATTCTAAAATACACTTTGATCCTAAGGACACATTATGTTCATAACGGTCCATTTTTGAATAAATAAGCGTTCCATTAATGTATGGTTTGTTAGGATAGGACAATATTTGAACATCTGAATCTGAGAGTGCAAAAAATCTAAATATTCAGGAAAGTTGTATTTAAAATTTTCCAAATGAAGTCCATAGCAACACAAATTACTAATGATAAATACATTTTTAATATATTTACAGTTGGACATTTTACAAAACATTTTTGTGGAACATGATCTACTTGCAAAATCTATAATTTTGACCCATACAATGTATTGTTGGCTATTGCTACACATATATTACTTACGACTGTTTTAGGGTCATTTAAGCAAATGCAACAGATTTTGTTTCATCAGGGCTTCTTTTTTACTATTATTTGTTCTTTGGATTTGAAAAGCACATCATGAGCTTAAGATGATTTTCATTATACATCCTGACTATCGGTGAAAATAATATGGTAATCATAGTGAAGGACAAAAGTAATGGAACAGCTTCACACAAATACAAAAGCTTTTTGATATTCAACTTATTAATAAAATAGACTGTCACCAGAGGAACGTAACAAATCAGGATAGACGCTAAGATATGACAGATTTTTCTGAAAGCTTTCAATTTCTGTTGGTTCTCACAAGCTCTTCCCCTGTCAGTTTTATTATGTCTGTCTGTCTTTGTCATCTCTACATTGTTTCTGTCGCCTGGTCCTGGTCGCTTCAGAGCGCAAAGAACAGAAACACAACAAAATGAGACCACAATCACTGCCATGCAAAAGAATACAAAGAATACATGATCGCGAAAATACTCTAATCCAATGAAAATCTGTCTCAAGCTGTTGCCCACTGCAATAAGCCAAGCGGCACCTGCAAACGCAATCCTACTCTGTATGCTCTTATATTTCAGAAACGTTACGGGGTGCAGCACTGCCAAATACTGTTCAATACACATACAGGTCTGGATAATGGGCCTGACAGTCCAGCTGACACCGATGAGAAAGTTGGATATTCTGTAACCAAACGTGGAGGGAAATCTGACATCAATGAGGTCTATAATACATTGAATGCAAAAAAGCAGCTCCATCAAAGTGATGTTGAGTGGAAACACCAGGTTGGGTTTGATGTTCCCGGCACGGAGATAAACCCAGAGACTCCAGCAATGTATCGGCATTCCCACGAAGAAGCACAGTGCTGAAGTAATAAGAAATAAAGGAGGGCCAAAATGTCCGCTACAAATACAATACCAATCTAGAGACTCATCGAATGCGGAGAATTTGATGAATTGAAAGGATGAATTGCACATGGTTGTGTAGAGCTGGGGAAATCAAACATTCAAACGTATTTTAAGTCATTTAATAAACTTCAAAAATAAGTCAAATTAGTTGATTGATCCATAGTGATTTGCTCTAGTGTGTCACTCAAATAGTTAAAAAGTTGTTTGATCAAATAAAATGTGAATGTCTGATAATGTTCAAATTTTAACATATTTCCTATTAACAAAACTAAATTTAAAGAAGACAATTCAAATAATTGAAAAAATTTACCTGAATTTATGGTACAAAAAGCAAAATTGATCCCAACTGTGACAAGCGTGTGTTCTTTCCACTGTGTTTTCTGTTTATAAGAAAATCAAAATGCACCTCTCACTCCCAGTTTGCATATCTCTGCTATTTAGCTCTTAAAATATTGAAGTATTTGAATAAATATAACACGATGTGCTTCCATGCAGCAATTTACATTCAGATACAACAACACATAGATCACACAAAGCTGTCATGACAAAGTCATGTGCTGTTGCAATTCAACAAATAAAGTAAGTGCTGTGGCAATTTACTTATATGGGACATATAATGGAAATCTGACTTTTTTCATGTTTAAGTGCTATAGGGTCTCAGTGCTACTATCAACCTAGAAAATGTGAAAAAGAACAACTCAGTAACTTAGTTTTGATAAACCATTTTCTGCAAGCATGTAAAAATATAGGTCATTGAAATTTGACTCTCCATGTGATGTCAGAAGGGGATTATACCGCCTCTTAATCTGCACTATCCAACCACGGCACTGCCATTTAGTGCAGAAATCAGCTCGTTTGCATTAAAAAGGACACACACAAAAATGCCAACAATGGCACATTTTTGCACACACAAAATGGCAATTTTAACATGTTGTAATAAATTATCTGTGGGGTATTTTGAGCTAGAACTTCACTACGTACTCTGGGGACACCAAAGATTTATTTAACATCTTAAAAAACTCTTATGAAATGTCCCCTTTAAATTAAGTAGTGTAGCTTGGGTTAAATATTAAATTAAAATTAATTTGATATCTCTGCTAGTTCTTGTTCTCTTGTAATGTATCAGCATAATTTAAATGAAGAGAACAAGGCAATGTTAAACTGTAGTTATTAGTTAGGACATTGAAATGTTAGGAGGACTGCACAGCCAAACTAAGCCTGACTTAAACCATAATTCCAATAGCACTCTTTATGCCGCAGTTGTCTTTATTCCTAAATATTTTATTAGGTCTTATCATATTTTTTTATAGAATTTTTCTATTTCAATATAATGTCCCGTTTTGTACTACAGTGTTTTGAAAGCTGCTTTGCAACAATGTGCATGGTATGAACAAAAAATTTGAAAATCCTTACAAAACGATAATTTAGTGTGATCTATAAACTCTAAAAAAAACATCATATGTACCATTTTGTACAGATACATACCTTTGAGGTAACAATATGCACCTTTTAGTTACAAAAGTGTATTTTTTCAAGAAGGCTACAGTGACAACTTTTGTACCCTCTTGTACCTTCTTGAGAGTGCATGAAACAGCAACTCCACCGCTACAATACTGGCAGGACATTAAAGTGAGCAATAACAGCAGATGGTGCTGTTAAATTTCTTTTTAGTAAAAGCTGAGCTAGGTTTCCTAGTCCTGGTTTCAATAGGTAAAAAAATCATACGGCACACCACTTTCACAATAAGCACAAACCTGTATTGCAATGCTTAAATGACTTCTTAAACTGGAATATTTTATTGTATTAAATGTAGTATTCACTCAATCTTCTTTTGATGAATACGAATGATATGCTTGCTGGAATTGATGACAGAACGTACCCAATGGTCCTCATACATTGTAAGTTATTAATGGTTATGAAGATAATTGAGAAAATGCTGGATGAAAAAACAGATTGCAGTTCATTTTTAGAGTATGTGCAGGTACAGTGTATTAACAAAATACTGATTACACGTATGCCAAAAGTAATGTCCAGGGGGAGAACTTGCACAATATTTGCTTGTAATGGCACCTTATCTTATTCAATATCAAAATATGAGGTGCATGATACAAAATTGACAAAACACTAAACTTTTGAGGTATTTATTAGACAAAATATTTCAATAAAAAGGCAAACTACATAATACACTGTCACAAAAAAGTTTTAAAAGGGTGGTTCACCCAAAAATGAAAATTCTGTCATCATGTTGTTACAAACCCACATCAATGTCGTTGTTCTGATGAACACAAAGGAAGATATTTTGAACAATGTTCGTAATCAAACCGTTTGTGGACCCCATTCACTTCCATAGTAGGGGGGTCCATGAATGATTTGGTTATGAACATTTCTCAAAATATCTTCCTTTGTGTTCATCAGAACAAAGAAATGTATACGGGTTTGTAACAACATGAGGGTGAGTAAATGATGACAGAATTTTCATTTTTGGGTGAACTATCCCTTTAAAACTGAACCGTTTTTGTCACTGGGGTGGTACCGTCAAAGGTTCATTTTTGTTCCTTTATGACACATTGAAATGTTGTACCTTTTTTAGTACAATATTACTCCCGTTGTTTACCCTAAGGAACAATTTTGTGCCAGTTCATTTTTACCTGTACCACAATAACAGCATGTCATTTTTATTATGTTTAGTATACCTTTAAAGGTACAAAACGGAACCTTATACCACCCCAGCGAATTAAATAAACAAAAATTAAAATGCATAGAAAAATGCTTTTTGGCCAAGCCTCCTTAAATTCTTCTTAAAGCTGAGCTTCAGTACGCCAAACACACCAATGCAACGTGCATACAAAATGTTGAATCTTTAATAAAATATTTGTATAAAAGCAAAAATGTCAATTGTTCAAAGCCAAATCACTTTATGGCCACTATTGTCTTTACTATTAGTTAGGTTTTTGGTAATGCTCAGAGTTATACCTAATAATTACACAGTTTGTTACACATTAGTACAAACACTGTCCGAAAGGCAGTAGGTCCTAATATGTTCCAGGTACAGCTATGTATACCTTTGAGGTACTAATAGGCACTCTTTGGTACCAGTTTGTTTGAGGTTGTAATATGAAATCATAAGTGCACTTTTTGAAAGGATATTGCCCCAGGGACCCTTTATTTTATGAGTGAGTATGTAGACCTATACAGGACTGTAAAGTAAAATGCTATTGAGGTCTGTGTATCTTCTGAGTTTTGCCCCATAATACGTAGTTGTTAATTGGTAAAACAGTGTGTGACAAACTACAGAAGACTGGGTGAAATGATAGGGGGCGGCGCTGAGAGGTTGAGCGTGTGTGTGTGTGTGTTTGAAGGGATAAAACCTCACTGAGAAGGAAGCAAACATAACAGTGTATGTCTAGCTACAGTAAGAAAAGAAAGAAAATTTTGAACTGGAAATTAACATAGATGTGCTCCTAGCTATGTTCAGACTGTTCATGTGCTAAGAAACCAAGAGGGATTCTGAGGTTATTATATAAATCTGATGTGTGACCAATAATGAAGACGACACAGAATATTGAGCAGAACACAGGCCAAAGAAAAAGAAACTCCAGCTCTTTTATAGGCAACACGTGAGTAAAGATGGGAGGGCAAGTTATGTCTTTGATATTTGTCATGTTTAGTGATAGACCGATATAATGCAGAGGCCGGTATCGGCCGATATTTGGATTTGTTTTATTTTCGTCATCAGGCAGAAAATCTTTTCAAACCGCCAGTAAATTTCTCTATTACTTAAATTTGTTGTTTGTAATAAAAAGACACTCAGTGTCACTTAATGTAAAGCCAAGTATGAAAGACAGTAAAATGACCAATCATTATTTACTTTCAAAGATGACGTTATGCTGTATTTACACACAACAATACACTGGTTAAACACAATGTCAGATTATGTCAATTATTATGTAAATGAGGTGTTATATTTTAAAGGGGTATATTTATATGCATAACAAATGTTTATGTAGTTTCACCAATTTTCTGTTTGTCTCTTATTTATTCTAAATACATATGTTTTATATCGGCCTCAAAACGGCCATATCTTGGCATCTGCCATAAAAAACCCATAATGGTCGACTACTAGTCATGTTGAAACCAACTCGAAACCAGCTGATTCTGATCTCTGATCAGATTTTTGTAGATTGTCTTTTTATCACATCACGATTAATTAAAGTTTTTTTTTTTTTAGTTTTTCCACAATTTTTTCTCAGTTTTATTTGATGAACCAAGCTTTAACAGGTGTAAAGTTTCTGTAGGATATAAAATGAAAGATATGAAAGATAAAGTAAATACTAAATTGCCAGCTATGGATTACTAAACAGTAGAAACTTATAGGATTGTTTTAATTTTTTTATATAAATTCCGAAGAGCAAATCTAACTAAGTTTACTTTGAATATTTATGTATCAAAGTGTTAGAATGTAAACCTGAGCTCAATGAATTTAGCATTATGAATTGTCAAATAGCTTGTTAGTTTGACTTTGTACTGTCTGTATCAAATGACAACAAGGTTATGCTCTGACATCGGCCCTGAGATGTTTTTAAGACTTAATGTTGTAAGATACCATCAGTCAAGACTCACAAATCACAGGCCTAGGAATTTATAATGTTGGACTATTGTGGTGCTGTGTGAACAGTCACCTGTTACGTGCCATATTTAACATCCTTCGTGACCCTGAACAAGACAACGTGTCAAGGTCTTGAATTTGTTTTTCTATTGTTTTAGTTGCATTCATTTAAGTAATGACAGAAAAAAGCTAAAATACAGAATAATATGATGCTATTCTTCTGTATAGAATAGCATCATATATGTGTGTTAGATGTTATTTATATAACCCCATGTGATAGATGTACCCAAAGACAGACAACAAAGTATGCAGGGTAATCATGTAATCATGGATGTAATGTACCAGAGGGACAGGAATCACCACCCCTCCGTATTTAGCTGTAATAGAGACCTTAAGTTTTCAGGCAAGGCTTGTGTAATTCAGTATGTTTGGCCTTTTCAAACCACTGGGCCATTAACATATCTCATAGTCACAACATAGAAAAACACAAAGCAGTTATAATGTGCTGATTTGTTCTATCATCAGGTGTGTGTTTCATTTTATATAATGGACTGCTATTGACCACTCGGCATGGGATGTTCTGATCTGTGCATTTCAGGAACAGTTGGGATGAAAATCTGTCCAGGAGTTTTCAATTAAATTAGCTTAGCACCATCTTTCAATAAAAATTCTTAACCTCTTTTTTGACAGAATTACTGATTATTTGTATAAAATTTATTTAGAAAGAAAGTAGTTATTTGTGTGAGATTATCGTGAATTTGACATACTTGTTTGGATGATCCTGTATTGCTGCATCAGATGATCATGTCTAAAAATAAGATTTACCTAAATAGATGTATGACTGATGATTAGAGAGTGCAGAAGGCTCAAATTATTTTATTGGGAAAGCACTTGACTGTCAGTTACACTTTGGTATTTCAGCCACAGGCCAGCTGGGCTTATGCAACATGATGGCCTTATTATTATTATTATTATTATTATTATCATCATATTCTCACTTGTCATTAAGTGTCATTTGTTCAATTATGTCATTTTTAATTAAAAGAGGAAATTGTTTGAGATGTCTTTGTTAAGACAACTTGGCATAAACCAGTACAACATAACTTGTCATAAATCTGTCATAAACATGATATAGCAGAATAATTATCAAACTTAAGAAACTACCTAGCTTTATGGGTTAAACTTTACATTAAACTTTCATTTAAGTATCATTAAGTGTTAATACTCTGTCAGCAGCATCATGAATATTTTTCTTGACCTCAACTACAGTGCTACAAATGGAACTTTCCATGAAAATGTCAATAAGTGTTAATACTATGTCAAATAATTTTAAATATTTTAACAAAATGCAACAGACCCATCAAAAGATTATGCTTAACTTTATTTATATGTACAATACATATTATTATTATTATTATTGGATTATTGATTTTATTTTTCTAACACCTGGAGGAAATGTAAAAATACATTATGAAGAATATTATATATTATATTTGTAAAGGTCAAGAAAAATATTCATGATGCTGTTATAAAACTATTTGACAGAGTATTAACACTTAATGACATTTTAATGACAAATTTAATTCGTATCACTGGTAAAAAGTGGTCAGTTATGTTGTTTTGGTAATATCAAGTTGTCATGACAAGTTATTATGTATTGGTTAATGTCAAGTTAACAAAGACATCTCAAACAAGGTCATCTTTGCATTAAATATGACATAATTAAACAAATGAGACACTAAATGACAGTTGTCATAAACGTGCATAAAATCTCCTTCATGTTCATGACACTTGTCATGTCATGATTATGAAGGTGTCTACGAGGCGGTCTTAACATAGAGGCATACGTAGGCGGCTGCTTGGGGCCCCCTACGAGCGGTCATATTAGGGGGCCCTCAATCAACCAACAATAAATATTTGGTTTGCATAAATCTGTTAATCAACCTCAGTCCTGATTAAAACTGCTAAATGTTTAATAAAAAAATCCAGGATTTTTATTCATTAATTGCCAATGATTTTTAAAAAAACTCAAAACTGATTTGGGGAAACACATATACAATTACTTATTTTTAACCCTGGAGAACCCAAGAAGATTTTGAGTAGCAGCAATTAACATTGGCCAAATTTGACCCCATGGGTTCTCCAGGGTTAATATAAAAAGTGATTGTGGACTGATTTTTTTACCTTTTATCTCAGTCTTGGGCATTTGAAAGATTAATAACAACACTGGCCTTGATGCATTGCTAGTTTTTGTGCAGCATAAAATTTAAAAAAAAAAAATCTCCCTCATTTACTCTTTGTGGCTGTTTTTTGCCCAATTGACTTATTCTTTATTGGTTTTTGTAGTCATATACTTTGTGTGTTCTCTGCTTTCCATCTTCATTTTGGAGTAAAACAACATTTTTGTTCTCTTTTATAGATCAGATAGGGGGGCCCCATAGATACCTTCGCCTTGGGCCCCCAATTTGCTAAATCCGCCACTGCGTGTCATGTCAGACTTATGAAATCCCCTTTAAGTAAATTGTAATCTTGTATCTTTATTGTTAATTGTAATCTTTATTTTAGGTTTATTTATCGAAACAACTGCTCATTGGTAAGATTTAGAGGCATTCTGTGCCTTTAAACATGACAATTCTCACAGTGTGTCACCACTTATTATTGATAAAGGTTTTCCACTTTCTTCAACTTGCATTCCTTTTAACTGATAACCACGCTTGCAACCTTATTTTTACACTCATTGCTCTTGTTTGAACATTCACCATGTATGTTACTTTCCCTTTGATGTATCATTTAATAAATAACTTCATCATGTATGCATTTGGCAGACGCTTTTATCCAAAGGGACTTACAGTGCATTCGAGCCATACATTTTATCACCATGCCTGATGTCTATGATCGAACCCATGATGACTGATCTACAGTTCTGTTCTGGTTGTAAAAATATGGCAGCCTTGTGATATTTACACAAGACAAATTCCTTTTCAACTCCTTGCTCATGTTACAAGGACGTGCTTTCACAGCTTGTGAAGATCCCAGACTTTAACACATTATTAATTACATCTAATAAAGTCAGCACATGTCTGACTGAGAGCCTCCAGATGCTTTCATATCTTGCAGGCTCTTCTTTAATCTTTTGTGACATGTACATGCTTTATTAGTACCTTTATGAGCATGGTCATCATATACGTGATTATACTATAAACATGTATTATACGTAGGTTCATATTTGTAACAAAAATGTGTTTATGCTGTTTATATAGAATACGTTGTTCATTGCTCTCAAATTTGTAAGTCACTTTGGATAAAAGCATCAGCTAATTGAATAAAATAAAAAACATTATAAAAGCATTATGGTAATGATATTGAATTGATAACTCATAATCCTTTTCTCATATATCTTGTTTTTACAGTTATGCACATACCTGTGATGTTAATATCCACCCGTTTCCTCACATTAGCAGTCCTTTCACCGGTGTGCTACCACCATTTGGAACGTCACAAGCTATCCTGTTAAGATTAGCCCAACTTGAAGCTCAACTGATTTTAAACATGATAAGTAACTTTACTGCTGGAAATCATAGCAGTGGGAACCCCTTTGCCCTTCTTTGTCTCCTGCAAGCTGCGGGCACTCAGAAAAACCCATTTTTGACCATGTATCAACCCTCAAATATTGCCCTTTCTCATCTATTGCACAGACGAAATGTGAATTACATAACACACACGGTTAATCCTCCTTCATCGAATTGTCCTATGATGTCATCAGTGACAGAAATACGTTCAGTGGTTAATAATACGCAGAGCTGGATCGCAACGCAAGGTAAACTGCAAGCAAAAGAGGTCATTCAGGAGACAAAAACATGCCTTGGTTTAAGTAGTAACACAACACAGCGTAAAAACCCATGTGACAGATTCAATGCCAGCCATGTTGCAAGTGTGGAAAGTTTTTCGTGTAAGCCAATATCTACCATTAAAGGTCCCAATGTAACAATGTCTACTGATAGACAAGTTTCAAAAACGCTATCCTCTACAGCCTTAGAAGAGAGAAAATCTGAAAATCTTCCATCGGATAATCTAAGCACGGCTTTAGTCAGCCTTGGCCTTTCACTCGAGGACCTGGAATTACTCAGTCACTGCCCAGATGACCATCTAACAACGGAAATGCTCCCCCAAATTATACGAGACATGCAACAGCACAAACAACCAAAGAATACAATACAATCTTCACATAAAAGCAACATGCCGTGGAGGGTCATTGAATACGATCATACAAGCGTGACCTCCAATAAACAAGTAAAATCACCTAGAGAATCAGTATATAGTTACGGGAAACATCATACAGAAAGACATCAGAAGATAAGGCATAGTACATTGCAGGAAGACCGCCCTATGTCACAATCTCGTCCTTCGTCTTCTTCCACCAGTCCTGCTTTACAAAGCCCCTATGGACACCCGTGTGACATCCATTCACACAGCTCCCTCAAACCTAAAAGATTCAGCTCATCTGACCTTCATAAGAAGTTGTCTCCCCAGTCCAGAGTGCTTAAAAGAGATTCATCAGGTAACAAAGGTTTTATTAGGCATGAAAGCTGCGTCCGAAACTGCCTACTTGTATAATAATAGGCAAAAAGGTGAGTAGTATGTCTGAATTAATAGCAAGACGAAAAGAATCCGAATGACCTACCGTTAGATTTTTAAGTGTGCATTCGAAGGACACTTTATTATCCCATAAGGCCACAAAAGCTAATAAGGAGCCGCCAAATAAAAACAATAGATATGATAAAAAGACTGTAAATCTATTAACCAGGTGGCTTTTTAAGTGATATAAGTGCCAAGAAATGTGCGTAAGTAAATTACAGGCCGTTTCTCAAATGGAAGGCTGCATCCTCCGGCTGTTTTTCAATTAGCATAAACATATTATAACAATTTACGATTAAATAAGAATAAACGTCAACTTTATAATTGTACTATGTACTATGAAAAGTTGCCTGTTTCCACTTTTGTGTCTCTAAACGATCGTTTTTTGGGGTCGACAGCTTATAAAAACTTCTTTACAGATAAAACTTAAAAACAGAATAATGCCTAAAAGCTGCTGTGTGACAAGGTGTACAGCTAACGAGACAAAAAAAACTGAAATAAGTTTTTATAAGCTGTCGACCCCAAAAAACGAGAAAACAAAAGTGGAAACAGGCAACTTTTCATAGTACTTCTATTTATCTATTATTTCTGTTTTTTTGGCTTGTTAGCCGTACATATTGTCACACAGCAGCTTTTAGGCATTATTCTGTTTTTGTTATAAGCCAGAAATGACAAGGAGGCGGCCTCTCGCAATACAAAGTCAATGGAGACGGTTGGATTGTTTTCCCCCCGGTGGGCGTGGTTTTCAAATTTGCATAACTGCGCTCTGTCTCTATCTGGCAAATGCGAGCGTCTTTACAGTAGCAGGCATTTATTTTGACAAAACACGTGATGTACATGGTTCACATAACATGACACCTAAACACATATTTTGAAATGACGAACCACACACGTGACGACCTACATAGATGTTGTGACAAACTTCGCATTGTGTGCCCTCGATAAAGTCACCGGCCGCCACTGTTGATTTCTGTTTTTCTTTTCTCCCCTCCTTCCCTTTTTCTTTTTTACTATTTTAATGATAAAACAGTGGGTACTTAATCTACTTTAGTAGAAGCCTACTGTCACAGTATGTGATTTCAGACGCAGTGACTACTTTTTTAATACAAATTTATTTCTAGGTATAAAGTTTGACTAAGCCCTTCTCTACAGGAAGAAGATTAAGATTCTTCTCTAAGAGGTTGCAATGTGGAGTCTCTGAAGTGTCCATAAGGAGGCCTGGTTCTGTCTCATCCCCGAGTATAAAGCAAAGCTTCATTTCTTCAGGCTATAATACAGCAAGAAATGATAAAACACATAGCCCCAGATCCATTACTTCGAATGCTATGAGAAAATGTCATAATGAGCTCTCGTTTTCATATGTGACATCAGGAATAACATCTGAATCCATGAGAACTCATACACCGGTAAACAAGGAAAATGCAGTTAGTTCTAAGAGTTAAAGTTTCTTTTTGTTGTTTTGTATTAAAACAAATTGTTTGTGGTATTCTCAAATGTTATCTAATATGATAATTGTAGTATAAATTCATGCCACTGATGCCATTCAAACTTGCCTTATACAATATTTCACAAGCAACAGATTGATAGTAATTGTGATGACAGCGACCTCTGGTGCTAATACTGAGAATTGAGAATTTTATTTTCTTGTCTCCCATCAGAGGGGATTAATTCGTATGTCTAGAATTCCTCTTGACTTTCCTGAAAGTGAACTTATCAACATGGCAGCTCCCTTTGGTCACCCTGTTGAAGTTTTAATAGCATCTGAAGTGGACATGGTCACTCATCTAGAATGGAAAAAGGTACATCATGTTTTTCATTTAGTGCCATTTTAAGATTTACATCTTTAATAAAAACAAACATGAATACACAAATGTGCAAAAGTCTTATTATACATAACTTACAGACATTACTGTTATTGTCATAATCACATTTTAGCCAGTTACTTTTCAAAATTAGCACCATCACTTCAATTCAATGTTTTAGCTTCCCTGAATCCTAGTGTGCAAAAATAAAATTACATTTTTATATATGGATCATAACTTAAAGGTGCAGTGTGTAGTATTTGCAGCATCTAGTGGTGAGGTTGCAAATTGCAACCAACGGCTCAGTCACCTGCTCACCTTTGAAACGCATAGAGAAGCTACGTCAGCCACCACCGGACAAAACATGTCATCGTCTGAGACAATTTAGTAAGAAAGTTTGTCCGTTAAGGGCTTCTAAACATGGCGGCACAAAATGGTGACTTCCGTGTAAGTGGACCCTCGGTGTATGTAGATAAACTCATTCTAAGGTAATAAAAACATAACGGTGCATTATGAAAGGTCTTTATACACCCCTGATCATATGGTTTTGTATAATATTTTGCATTTATGTCAAGATATCCTTCTAAAAATTACACACTGCACCTTTAAGAAATATACTGTTGCCCTGAATTGATTCCAGCAAGACAAGATAGATAGAGAAATTGCGATTTAAAAAAGTTAAATATGCAATTTATCAAAATGTTTTATGAAATAATTTTCCATTATTATGACAAACTGTCATCATGTCTTCCAGGCTTTAGTGATGCTTCCAACTGAAGTCTCAGCACAGGAGATGGTAAAGGTTTACTCTGCCATCCCACTTCACATGAGACAGCAAAGTTTGGAGCTGGTGTCCCAAACTGTAGATCTGACTTCACCTGTGAGCTGACATACTTTATTTGCTCTTGTATAAACAGCAGTTTATTTTTTGATTGATTTACATTTCTGTGTCGTTCTTTTAGTTGTCAGTGTTTCATGCTTTTGTAGGACCATCAACATCAAATGCAAGTATCACTAATTCTTCTTTCAAATACATAAACATTCAAACTAACTAAGTTTCTAGAAGACCAGTTAAAAATCATCTTAAGAAGAATTATTAAATAAAATACAATGAGGTGTTTAAATAAAGTAAATGTAAACTTTTCTTTAGGGGCTGCTAACTCCCGTGGACCATCTGCTGGTGGTATGTAATGTACCTCACCAGCCCTCTGCTGTGACTGGAGTCTTACGACTACTAAAACCTTTTGGAAAAGTTTCCCGAACACTGGTGTTTTATGGAAACAAGGTTGATTGCATTGTTAAAATTGCAGTATAATAAAGAATCTTTTAATGAATACACCAATAGAAAAGAGCCTTGTAAAGAATATGTAAAAGGCAGTCTTACAGAAGGTCTGAATGCATATATTTGTTCTTCAATTTCTTCATGCTACAAGGACTATTAGTTGTATTTGACTATACTGTCTTTATCTTGTAACTAGGTGGATATTGACCAGTGCCTTGGGAAAAGTATCCAGCTGGTTTTAGAGATGGAATCTGCTGCGGTTGCTTTATCTGTTTATGAGTGGTCTCAAAAAGTTCCTTGTATTTATCACAACCACCATCTGTCTTTCTTTAGATGGTCTAATATAGAGAAAAATACACCAGAGTTGTTTCTTTTCTGTTAAGAATGTATATTTTAGTCCTTGGGCACAATAAATAGTCTATTTGTTTGACTTTAACATTTTATATGGTGGGATACTTTATTTGGAATATGTTTTCTAATAATATTTCTTAATGTGCAACTATGTTATATTTATGCATCAACAAAATTGGTTTTAGGATCACAAGTGATTCATTTTCAAAAAGATGTCGTTCCCTGACCGGGAATCGAACCCGGGCCGCGGCGGTGAGAGCGCCGAATCCTAACCACTAGACCACCAGGGAGCTGTGTGCAACGCATTAAAATAAAACCTGTCAGAATATGACTATGTAAATAATTGTAGTACTATTATTTAACATATTAATTTTAGATAAACCAATAAAATATGAGATGATCATAAACGTTGTGAAATTTTACTATATATGCACTGCAGAAATGTCTAAAGAAAACTAACATAAGCTGAGAAACGTTAGTTGAACCTCCTTCTCTCCTTAGTCTTTGTTTCATTATATTTATAGAATAGTAAATACGGTATGTACAATAAAGTGTCATAAAATCATGTTTGCTGCCACAATTAGGTACTACGCTATTGAAAAAAAACTGAAAATCTAAATTCAATGTCTAAATGTGCCTGACTAAATCTAACCACTAACCAATGATCAGATTTCATTCGATAAATTTTGGGATTTCATTTTATAAGTAAATGTAAACTGCTCTAATGTTTACAAATAATTATTAAAACATTGATAGTTTTGTTTTTCTTTACTGAGTCTGTAAGTAGCGCTTTATACGCATGCCAAGTTAAAAGTCCAGTTAAAATAAGATTTCCGATTTTAAAACCCTAACTCAATCATTCATACAGTTCACTTCTTTTAATTTGTGAGACATTTATAATATTTTTATTTTTAAAACACGATTTAACATAATATAAAATACAGCACGTGGGTGCCGACCTATTGTAATATTGAAGATGACCGACAGAAGGCGCGCGCGACATGTTTGTTTGAAAGGCCCACATGAGCGCTCTGACGTAGTGTTGAAATTTGGCCAGGTAACGGTGTTGCTGCAAATAGGAAAATTACCTCTTTTAGTCGACATATTTGGCCATAGATTGGAGGTACAGAAGCGTTACGATGCCCGGTAAGTCCTTTTAACTGCTCCGTTGTTTGAAGTTAACCGCGTTTAGTCTCTTGACTTTGTAGATGCGGTGTGCTGCTCTCACTCTTTGTTTTGTAAAATGGTAGCCATCGCTGCATCCGCACAATACACGAATATTAGTGTAATACAAAGCCGATATGTAATACAAAGTTTATTACGGGCTGATTTTGTAGGGTTTGTCAAAGCGCAAGTGTACACGGAGGCCTAGTGAGAAGTGTGTTTTGTGTTAGTTGGACGTATGTGTGTGTGAGATGCAGTGTGGCTAACTCACGCACTCACCACGCTCCTACATTTACTACACTAAAAGTCTTTCAATCTTAAAAACTTAACACACCATTAACCACATCCAACACCAGTTTTCCCGTAAAACAACCACGATTAATCTTTACATGCTACTTTGTAGAGTCGAATGAAGTGTTTTCACGTGGAAAGAGATGATGTTGATACGTCTCGCTCGTGGCTTATGCTAGCACGCGTAAGTTAGCTTTACAATGCACGTTCGCCATACGTAAAGTTACAGCAAGTGTTTAACTCTGCATACATGTTTTAAAAAAAATGGTCCTTGAGTTGAGATTATTGTCAGTGTTTTTTTATATATAGGTGGACATACACAAAGCATTTGAATCCCTAACAAGGCCTATTAGCTCACGTTACAATGAATCAAATACATGTGGAAGAAGATGGTGTCGACTGACCTCGTCTTTGTCTGATTTATGCAACACAGTGTTAGTAATAGATAGTTACATAATGGTCGACTTATGTTTGTCCTGACGCAGGTTTAGTAAAAGAACAAACTTATTTATTACCTAGTAGTTGAAATATTAACCCTTAACATCCGGTTCATGTGCATGTTTGTTTTTTTTATGCAAGTAAGAGCCTTAATAACTGGAAACATTGTAATTACTTTTATTTAAATGTGCATATTACACACACTATATTTTATAATAACCCCTTTTTAATGCATGTTACTTATATAAAATGTAGGCAGCTTCCCAAAAGTCTAGTGTATTGTAAAGAAATCTTTACTGAACCTCGTATCATGCTAAACCTGCATGCATTTCTTGCTTCTGGAAAAACACAATGCTTGGCTGTATATTGACACTTCTCTATTTAATTAAAAGAAAGTACATTAAGAGTATCTAGCTTTAGAAATTACAAAAACACACCATAAAACAGAACTAATCCATGTTCGCTATTAAATCAATGTTAAATTACTTAAATTTACATTTGTTCAGACACAATCTATCAAGACAAATGGCTGAAGATCATTGCCAAAAAGTCATTCGTTTTTGCTTGTCTTCTAACCGATCTCAAAGCCAAAGTTTGAATATTCAAATTACTTGAGTAACATTTAGGAGCGATGGCAAAGGGAAAATTTTCAGTAAACATTTTTTTTAAACAACTGTTTTTTTTTTCAAACAAATAAATAAATAATATCAAAATGCTCCAATATAAATGGCCTGCTGTTATGTTATGATGTTTGTCATTTGTGGCTGTTGACATCCTCTGCTCAATTTAAATCTCACCTGGCTGTTCACATTTTTGTGCTCTACAAAAGAACAAAAATTGAATTTTGGTATGTGGGTTAGTTGATACTCATCCTTGTGTGTTTTTCTGTGGTGTTTTCACATCCAGAACCTGCTGATATTAACAGTCCGGAGGTAGCAAAGACGCCAGGAGGAGGCAGTGGACAAGGGAAAGATGAGAACGTTGTAAATGGACACAAGGAGGGGGATGCCAATCCGTTTGCAGAGTACATGTGGATGGAGAATGAAGAGGAGTACAATAGACAGGTACTGACCTATGGAGACAAATGAGGGCCAACTTGATCTGCTTCTGTGTTGTGAAATGCTTTCAGGAAGATGTCTTAAATGCAAAATTATTTTGCCAGTGGTTATTGTTATACTTTAACCAAAAATAAACACTTTCCATTACTCACCATTGTGTGGTTCCAAATCAATATTCATATTTCATCCTCTGTGGGACACTTGAGAAGTTTTGAAGGTTTTATTATGCTGGTTGAAAGTCTCCTCTTATCATTATAGTGTGTATTAGTACATGTTAACGATGTGCAAAAGGTACATACCCCAAAGTAAACGATGGCGTGAGTTATCGTCTCCAATGTAAATCTCTTTTCTTGGACTACAACAAACATCCTGGGGTTGGAGATGTAAACAAGACTGACATTATTATAATTCCTTCTTCTTCGGACTTACAACCTGTAAGTTAACTTCTCTTAGCAACCGAATCTTTCAAACATGTAAAGGAGCGTCACATTTCTGGCTGATGTCAGAGGTATTCATGCCAAACACAATGTACAGATTAGCTGGCCAATCAGGGGCACAGAGCTTTTCAAATCCGTGAGTTTTTGTAAGAGAGTAAAATCTGGAGCTACAAAAATGTACAGTATGTGGAAAATAATGCATGTTTTATCCATAAACCACGCAAACACATTGTACTATACCAAATACACAAAATAAAGTTAGTTTTTGGCAATAAAATAGGTGCTCTTTAACAGCGCTCCTCGAGTTTTTTTTTAACAAAAATAGAATGTTCCCTTTAGGTTAGGGGAACGTTCTGGGAACAATATCTTTAGGTTATAAAATAAAACCTAAAAAGAACCTGCAGGGAACGTTCTGGGAAGGGTTTTTTAGGTTATTAAAAAGAACCTACAGGGGACGTTCCTAGAACGTTCTTATTTGAATACCAAAAAATATAACCAAATGGGAATGTTAGGAAAACGTTCTGTGTTTGTTGGGTAGGACCATAAAATGTTAGTTCAGTCATTGCATTCCATCTGGCTTTTGGTCTTCTGCACCTTCATGTGAATTTTGAGGAGACGTGGCTTTGGTTGGCAATTTGCAGGCTAAAAGTATCACCAAGTAAATGGGGAGTGAGGCTGTTCGTGTCAAAATGCTAGACCACTCTAAAAGACTTTTAAAAAAAATCATCAGATTTTAAAATGTCAGAGACCACAAACATGACAATAAAAAACTGTTAACAGTTTTGTTCCTAAAGCATGTGGTGTGCCGCTATGTGATTATGACAGCACACACCCACAGATTTCCTTCACAAACTGAGTCCCGAGTGTGAATACAGGAAGTCTCTCATGGTCAAATGTGACTTCTTGTAGAAATAGCAGATGTACTATTTGGACTGCTTTTTACATGTCCATCTCACTGTGGACTGTACCTGCTGCGCAATGATGACTATAGTAATGTTACCGTCAATAGACCCTTTTACTTTTGATCAAATATTTGCGTGCGCATTTTGGCAACGGAAGTGGTGTTGTTCCCGAGTGGTTTTAACGTCTTAGCAACTGAGAAAGTTTATCAAAACTGTTTCCAAGAATCAAAATGTGCTTGTAATTTTTCTCAGGTGTACACTCTCGGTTTCTTAACTAAATACATCTGTCTGTCCGTCTGTCTGTCGCCATCTGCTACTTTCTTCTATCCACTCCACGATAGTACACAGATCTGGAATCCGGATACCATTTGATAGTCAACTTTTTAAAATAACTTTTTCTGTCTGTGTTGCTTAAAGCTAGGATAGGTAATGTTTGAGAGCTAGCAAAATTAGAAAATGTCACCTCTTCTAAGCTACACCCCCTCTCGTTAGCACTCCGTCCAAAGCTACGCCCCCACAAACATGAATGCGCATCCACAGTCGGAGTCAGCTGCAGGTCACAGGAAAACCGAGTATTTCAACACATTATAGGCATCAACCAAACGACTTCATGTCTCATTCACCTGTAACTCAACTGATTTACACCGACAGAGAATCTAATGTTAGCATTGGGCTAATACTAGCTACAAAAATAGCTACGTTGCCTAACGTAACATTTATCATGGAAATAACAAATCCCCCCGAAGCAAAACAAATTATTACCTGTTCAGCAGAAAGACCGCAACCTCGGCATCGATTTTCAGGCCCTTCAGCTCCCTCAGTTGTCTCCACCGTTCAAATGCTCCACCGATGTTTACGCGAGTTTGTCCTCTGGCTTTATCCAGTACCTGTTTAGTTGCAACCTTTTCTGCCTCAGATTTTCTTTTTCTAGGTTTTTTATTAGGGCGAGCAGTTACCAGCAAAGCTGGCAGTGGTAGTTTTGGCTGCTTTTTATCTTCCATTGTGCCGGTGCCGCAAACTCCTGCTTACTCGGTGTAGTGTTCAGGGTGACGATGACGTGATTAGTGCACGCAGGGCAGCGCGCGCAGTGGGGCTGGGCCACGAGACATGAAGGCATCTGATTGGTTCTTTACACACGCACCGAATGGCAGTGATTGGTCTGAGTTTTTACTGTCCTGCAGCTGCTACAGAGGTCTGATTGTTTTCATTCCGTTTTCTGAACACATAATGTATTGACTACTCTCAGGATAGAAGGACCATTTCACCCAGTATAATAAAAAATGTATCTGAACAGGATTACCTACGCTAGCTTTAATGCTGATTCTTGCCATACTTTGTTGCCAAAATGCGTGCGCATACATTGCCACATCATCATCCTGTACAAACAGTAAAAGGGTCTATTATCAGCTTGCTTTCTGCTTGGGTATCATTTCATGCCACGTGCTACATCGTGTGTGTGTATTTCTTCAGGGTTCCCCCACACAACAGGATTTCTGATATCAACATGTTAGATATTTGTGATTTGCAACCAGAGAGGCCCAATGTGCTTCTGAGCAGATTCAATCACTTTTAACACAACACAGGAAAATTGTATAAGATACTCTGTACAACCAGCAAGATAGGATTGTCGTAAGGGGGAAATCCAAATTCGGCCCGAATAGGGCTGGGTAAAAATATCGATTCAACAATGCATTGCAATTATTTGTTTTTCAATTCAATATCGATTCATCAAATCCTATGAACCGACTCAGCCCACCGGCCAGTGGTGGCGCTGTGGGCAACATTCTAGTGAGAGCGTTCAGCGTTGTACAAGATGTGCTTTACCAAAACTGCATGATTCCCATTTACATTTTTATTGTACTATTTAAAACCGCTCTATTCATTGTAGCAAGTGCTCAGCGCGCCTATTTCCCTACCCCGCTCTCTCTCTCATGTTACGTGCAGCGCCTCAACAGCGCCCGCCCCCCCTCCCCTCTCTCATGTTTTGTGCAGCGTGCCTCTCGCGCATAAAATACAGTGAAAAGTATATTAACTCCGCATCCCTCTGTGTACCTTTTTTCGCGTAAACGTCAACCGTCATGGATGTTACTGACAGAAAAGACTGATTATCGAGTTTAGCATGACTTAACAAAAGTTAGCATTAGTGTTTACCACACATACCCGTTCTCTTGTTGTGAGTCTGTGTGCAAGCAACAACACTGAGAAGAGCAACATCAGCACAGCCTTAATGTAAATGTATTGTGATTTTGTCAGAGGCCATCCCGTTTTTAGCAGCAGTTAAAGAAAGAGCCGATTGGATTACACAAGGAGTTACTGGGTCGTGGGTCGTTACTGGGTTGTGTTTAGTCACTATTTTATAGACAACAGACCGGGTGTGCCTCATAAGCCTTGAAAAGTGAAGCCTCTGGCTCTTTGATCGCCCCCTGTTGGTTGGCTGCAGTACAAGTCATAAACCCCACCCTCTCCATTCAAACGAATGGGACTCTGCTCTAAAAAAAAAATATTTACACTTCCAATAAAAGTTTCCGAAAGATGTTTTTGGTCCTTTTAAGTAGTTGTTATCACGCTGATATATGTTCAAGTCTTCATTATTGTGGTAAGTTTCATTTTAGCTTGTAATTTGATGCTTTAGAAACGGGGCGTGTCGTTATGATTGGCTTGGTTGAATTGGTCGCTCGAGCATTTGGGCGGAAGTTTGATACCACGGCTCCGCCTCTGGCTCCACAGACAATTCCTTCTGCGCATGCCTTGGCTCCAAACTGATGTTTTTACGTAACATGGCGGCGACCGTGGTCGGACATTTTTGGCTTCAATTCATTACAATGGTGGGAGGCGAAGTCACATCGTCCATCTTTTTTTACAATCTATGCAACAGACCAGATCATATGTAAAAATAGCATTCGGTTGTGTTAAAATTCAATATAATGTGACTGATCAGAGTATAACATGATGCAATGACGTAACATATATGCTAATCGGCATGTAAAAAAAAAGTGCTTGACATGCTAAACATCTCTGTGTGATAGAAATTCCTCTTTTAGAAATGTCAGCCAGAAAACGGCCAAATCTGAAAAACTGATGCTTATGACATCACAGGCATCCAACTGCCCCTCCACTTTAAAATAATTGGCTACATTTTTTGAGTGGCAGCAAAGTCAGCCAATCAGTAATGAGATTGCAAGTTAAGCCAGTAGGGGGAGCCAAATAGGTGCAAAACCACTTGTTTAAAATCCCCCACCCTAATAGAGCTATCTGAGAGAGGTTTTTAGGAAGCTTCTAATGCATTACAGACCCAAACAAAAATGTTTTTATCTACATGTCACATCACAGAACAAGGATTAATACCCCATTCAATCATTCTATGTCATCTTTAATTACTGTTGTATTTAATCATTACCGAATCAAATAAATCAATATAGAATCGAAGCCAGAAGAATCGAAGTCGAATAGAATTGTGAAATTCCTTACAATACCCAGCCCTGTCATGTTGTTCGGCAGCCTTAACAGATGACAGGGTTTGAACTATCCCTTTACCACAAGAGGCGCAGTACTTGATTTACAAGTTGTTTAATAAGAGGGCAGATACTGAATGCAGTTTAATGGCATATTTAACAAGTATCATCTTATGCTTGAATCTTGTGAAATCTTGCCGCAGGTGGAGGAGGAGCTTTTGGAGCAGGAGTTTCTTGAGCGCTGTTTCCAAGAGATGTTAGAGGAGGAAGATCAGGATTGGTTCATTCCCGCCAGAGACCTTGCCCCTGGAGTGGGACAAATCCAACAGCAGCTCAGTGGGCTGTCGGTCAGCGACGGAAACGCAGAAGACATTGCGGTAAGTATCGGTGCATAATTGTTTTAATCTTGATTTAGCGATAGCATGACTAATGCTAAACTCACTCACCTGAAGGTAACTGATGTCAAGTCTGTTATCAAATTAATTTGGGACTGTATAGGAGTTACACAACCTTAATTAGTTAGAAGTTGCATAAAGTAACATTGGATATACTAGTGGTTCTCAACCTTTTTTTGGGGTTCTGGGCCCCTGTCATGTATCAAACCTCTGTCATGGACCCCAACCCCTCCAATTGTGAAAAGACATGATCATCACCTCCATCATTTTTTGCTGTCTACGTACCCCTAGTTGAGAAACAGGAAAGTGATGCCTAGGAGGGGGGTTTCTACCAAATTAGCTTTAAATGCCCCGTTAGGTTAGATTAAACCATCAAAATATGAGGTGTATGGTACAAAATGCACAAAACACTAAACTTTAAGGTATTTATTTGGCAAAAATCCATTATTATGGCATATTAGCAATCTTTCTGTGACTGTTAAAGGAACAGTATGTAGGATTGTGGCCAAAACTGGTATTGCAATAACAAAACTTGTGGCTAAAACTGGTACTGCAATCACACAACTGTTGGCCAATACACAACATGACAACATAAACATCGGTTGAGGGCTGCAACTCCACTTTTTAAATTACAATATCCTGGTCAGACCACTGTTGTCAGTGATATAAGTATTTGAAATTAAAATGATTTCTTAATGTCTAGTGACATATCAGGGCCATTTTATGATTAATTGATATAAATTTCTTACATACTGTTCCTTTAATAATTTTATGTGACTCCAAAAGATTTTGGTTTATTTCTAAAGCACTATTTCAACCAGTGGTGGCTCGTGACTGCTCATCCGAGGGGCGCCAATTCAAAATATGTGTTCGGATTGTCGTGTTTTTTCAAAATATGTGTTTGTTGCGTCATGTGTATCGTGTCTGCTGCACACGCATCAAAATTGTTTATATAAAAGAGACGCTCACGTTCACAAAATACACGCAAGACACTCCCTTAACAGTAAACTTTGATTTCGCATGAGATTATCCGAGTATCTGGCAAACTCTCTTTTATCATAAACCCTTTAGACGCGTCTGCAGCAGGCACTTATTTTGACAAGACACGTGATGCACATAGGATCTCTCTTTTTACGAAATTACGAACCACACACGAGGGGCTACATACATGTTGTGACGAACTTCGCATCGAGCACCCTCGATAAAAGAAGTCACCGGCCACCACTTTTTTATCAACAGGACGTTGTACATCAGGACATAATACATTAATAAATAATAAAAACACTGGGTACTCAGAACGCACCAATGCAATATGCATACAAATTTTTTTTATGCATTTTTAATAAAATACTTGAATAAAGAGTGGAGATGTCAATTGTTCAAAGTGTAATAGCAACCACCAAGTCTTGTTTCTTTGTGTAGCTTACTCTACAGACCATAATGAGCTATTTAAAGTTTTAGATAATTGCGCTATGTATCATCTGTCTGTTTGTGGTCCTCACCTCTTATGTTTCTCTTGTTTCTTTCACAGCGCAAGAGCAGCTTGAATCCAGAGGCCAAGGAGTTTGTTCCAGGGGTGAAATACTAGAGACCCTCCAGTCAGGGGCTCCTTTATAAAGACTTTATGTGACCTCTAGTTGCCAGAGGTCACCCTCACACATACTTCAATCTTACTGGGGTTGTGTGGGGCTTGATGGGGTGGGGCTTGTGGGTGGGGGGTGCTGGATGCTCTTCTATAAGCTTTTTATTTCCGTCTGTCTCCATGTATAACGTGTAGGCGGGTTACTCAGTGTAATGTTCCTATTGGACCGCTGCAGATTGTGACTAGTTCTCCTGGAAGATCTTTGTATTAATCTCAGAGGAACAGTTATGTGATTTCCACTATTGTGATAGTGACTAGCAGTTTGTCCCCGTGTCATTGCCATTTTTCTTTTTTTTCTGTCTTTTATTTTCTGTAAAGAAAAGTTTGAAGGGGGGTTTGTGTGTCATGAGAGTGGGAGGGGCAAAGGGCTGGGTCAGAGGAAACCTGACAGTAAATGGACAGTTGACAGGTGGACCATTCAGCGATGGACAGAACTGGTGGCAGCTGACAAACGTTGAGGGATTTCACAGAAACATTTTTTTTTTTCAGTTTTTTCTCCTTCCTCCGTTGAAGTTCTGTCACAGTGTGCAACATGCATTTACAAAAAGGAAAAAAATCTAATAAAACGAGCAGGTTCCCTCCTGGATGTTTTTCTGTCTGTCTGTCTGTTTGTTTGTTTATGCATATTTAAAATGATTACAAGAACAACCTTCATCATTGACCATTCTTGCCAAATAACAGTTTTATATAAATGTGTCTATATGTCTGTCTGCTCTATTGTATGCACTTTATAATTCAACTACAATGTGGTGTTCTTTGTTAATGCATTCATTATATTTTTTGAGAACATCACATTACAGTGCAAACTGCTGATTTATCTTATTTTTGTGCTTTGTTTTTAACTCTCAAGGAAGATCAGTAAATATCCATCATCTTAAAATATTATATTTAAAAGAAGCATAGTCCAGTTGTTACACAATAGTTTATTGAAAGCCAAGGGTAGTTGAAAACAGGAAAGAAAATGATGAATTTTCCTTGTGTGCTCTGTTTTCCCTGTGTCTGATTAGTTGAAATGGCAAGCGTAAACGTTGCGTGTCCAAAGCTGTACAATCAAACTTGTGAATTTTGATGGTGTGTTGGTTTGCATATACAGAAGTGTAATTTGAATTGTGAAGGGTGTAACGATATTACCCACTGTGTTTGATTCAGGTCAGGTATTGGTTAAGTAAGCATTCCAGGCTGAAATTTACATGTCTTAGCACAACCGCCCTGCCTTTTGGTACAAGACTTATAAATCATTTTGTGTTTATAAGAATTGGCTATTCTTTCAGATAGTTTTCCTATTGAACTGCACTCAACATATTGTTTTGTATGCATAATTTATCTACCCGTTAATCGTGTTGGAACGATTTATGATCATATGGCTAACACTATAATTTACCATGTTTTTTAAACAAATATCCCGTTGTTGATGCTGTTCGGTCATCCAAAGGGTTGTTTATAGATCTCATATGCAAAATACTTCATGTTTTCCTGTATTCCATGCATAAGATTCTCTCCGGGCCTCTAACAATTGGCAGACACACAACATTTTGGATGGATTTTGCACTGTAAAAAAATTCTTTGTTGCACTTAAAAGTTTGTTTAATTTATAAACTTGAATTTTCAATTCATTAAAAACTTTCTTGACTAGTAAGGAGTTGCTATAAATTATAAACATTAAATTGAATTAGCTTAAGTGCAATAAGGAATTTTTACAGTGTGGTGGATACCAGTTTCATGCCAAAATATGAAGCTTGACTGACCCCTGTTTGTCCAGAGTTCCTTTTTCTATATATATATATATACACACACTCAATAAAATTATGGTAACGGATCACAAGCTATAAAAAAGTTAAAGGCAGGGTGCATGATCTCTGAAAGCCAATGTTGACACTTGAAATCACCTAAGCAAACACGCCCCTACCCCAGTAGAATCTGGACCTTCATTTAAAAGACCCGCCCCAAACATACACAACCCAGGCTACGATGACAGTAGACATGCCCCTTACTGTTGATTGGCTATTAGTGTGTTTTGGTACTCAGCCTGACTCCCTTTTCCAAAGTGTTTTTCAAGAATAATGCACCCCGCCTTTAACTGATTTTCTTTTATTATTATATACCACATATGATGAGCAAGAAAAGACGGGTCTCAGTACTGCCATTATCGGAGTTATTTCTCATGATTATCAATATTCCACGTATAGCCTAAACACTAGCACCACTTTTTTGAACAATGCTAACTCTTTGAAATCTCAAGGATTAATGATCATTAAACACTAACAAGTCTTTCTTTTAGTGTAAAATAGCGTTAAATTTCTAAATTTAATCTCAAAATGCAGTCCCACGCAAAGCTTGCTGGGAACTACAAATCCACTGCCTAAGTTATGTCTACCAAAATCAATTTTGTAGTTTTAACACAAAAGTATTAAGTTCACTTCCTTCTTACAAATTTAAGGGATTAAACATGATAAAATTAAGTTTAATTTACTTAATAATGTGTTCATTTAGAATAACTCAAATACAATTGTTATAATATAAACAAAAATTAGTAGATTTCATTCCTAACATTTTTGTTATTATAACTTTTAAGTTTAAAAAACATGCACATTTTTAAATTAGTTTATTTACTTATTTTATGTCATTTAATTACTAAAACAGATAATTATTTTTACAGAGGCTGGATAGACTGCGTCAGAGCCTTAGACTGACTTGCAATCACCTCCCTCAGTCTTCAAGACCACTTAAAAATCTAAACCCCATGGCCTTTACAGTGCAAGCTGACCAATAGGGCTCTTTTTTTGGTTGCAGGTTTATGGCAAGGCCCCAAGGTTTAATTATAAAAAGAAAAACATCTTGCAGAAAAGGGTCCAAGATGGAGTCAGGACTCATTATTGCTTGTGGTCTTGCAACAGTGTCGCTGGCATAGAAATCTTATGTTAGTCATCAATTCCAAGACTCTGCTCTTCCTGTGCTGCAGTGGGAATTTACAGCTATAATTTGGCACCCATGCAGTTGCTGATCACCCAGAGTGAAGTCAGAGGATGTACTTCAGCCTGTATTAAGTAATAATAGGAAAGATATGTTTATGTGAATGACTGTTTATGCTACTCAGACATCTGTCCTTAACATCATCTATGAGAAGGCTTACCAGCCTGCCAGTCTGTAAATGTGTACATACTGATGTGTAGTTTGAAGACATATTGAAAATCTGACTTTTTCCATATAAGTGCTATAATTGGGTCCCCAGTGCTTCTATCAACCTAGAACATGTGAAAAAGAACAACCCAGTTAAGTTTTGGTAAACTATTCTCTGCAAACACATGAAAAAATAGGTTATTGAAATTTGGCTCCCCTTGTGATGTCAGAAGGGGATAATACTGGCTGTTAATCTGCACTATCCAAACGCAGCACTCCTATTTAGTGCAGAAAGAAAGAGAGAGAGAAAAATAATTGACAGCAAGTTTTAATTTCAACAGAGATTGAAATCAAACTTTGATGCTCTATACTTAAACTCTATGGGGAAGTTGCCAGACAGGGTTTAGATTCATCCAGGACCAGTCCTCAGTTATATTAGGACATTTAAGTAGTTTTTACATACCTTACAAAAACAATACTGTTGTGCATTTTGAGACAAAACAATGGCACTGATATATGTTAAGATATGTCAGGGCAAGACATTTTCAAATTAAAGCAGCTCAAACATGCATTTGGGACTAAGATAAGCCCTGTCTGGGAAACCACCCCAATATCTTAAATATATTAAATAATTAGATTTCACAGTCATTTGTTTAAAATTTTATCTTGTATAATTGGCATTTCCCTTAATTGTTTCTTAAAAAATACTGTTAAATATTGACAGATGTGAAGATTAGTTACTGGTGTCAGAAACAGGCAGTAAATGTGCTTTGACATAATGAATGGTGGTTCTTGTGTAGTCAGCCTTAGTTTGAGTCCAGCTCAGGTCATTTCACAATCCCACCCCCCTTTTATCCTCTATTACTCTCTGTCTTCTAAAATATTCCTATCGTGAAAAAAGGCAAAAAATAATAATTAATAATTAAAATAAAAAATAGTCATCTATAAAAGGTATAACTGGAAATTAGTCTACAAACCTAGTACTAAATGTGCCCATAGTAAACTAAACAGAAAGTATCTCTGTATTACTGGCAATTAAATCGTACTTTATCTTTAAATATAGTTTTTTTAAAGTATGTTGTTTAAAAGATATTTGTAAAATATATTTACATTTATTAACATCTGTGGCTGTCTTATGAATCTTGATTTGAGATCATTTATTTTAACTTAACTTAATATTTAATTCAAATGCGATTCTGCCTGTGAAAACACAGCTACAGCCTTTTCCACTTACTGTTTTACATAAAATCCTACATTATAAAACTTTAAAGAATATTCTGTGAAAATATAATCTTGATAGCTTTGATACTGACTGTGTCAAAAAGTGAACATTAAAGTGAAATCAATTATTGAAAAAGTTTTTATATTTTTGATAATTAGATGATGAGACTTAAGCCTGGATTTCACAGACAATCACTAATAATCATTTTTTTCCACATAAAATGTCAAGCATGAATCTTGTTCATAGCAACCAGTTCTGTTTTTCTGTTAATAGAAACCTTGTTTGAAACATCATGAATATTGAATGAATTTGGTGCCTTTTCCTCTTTAAAAGGTGGAGTCTATGTTTGCACTTTACTCTACCTCGTGTAACAGACTGGTATTTTACATCGCTAGGTTGAAGGAGGTCACATTGCTCTGCCAAAGATTAAACACTTTTTATTTACAAGTCAGAAACTTCTGACCCAAAGGAATATAACGACAAACATGAATGCTTGTGGGAAACAAGGTGAAGTCTACCTACAGCACCAGAAACATGCTGAGGTAAGGATTCAAGGAATGTTGTCATCTATCTTACGTTATTAAATACTGGAATTATGATAGATAGATAGATAGATAGATAGATAGATAGATAGATAGATAGATAGATAGATAGATAGATAGATAGATAGATAGATAGATAGATTTTATAATTTGGTTAACAGTTTAAAAAATAAATAAATAAACACAGGATAAAAGACAGGAATGTATTAGTAAGATATAATTTTATGCTTGATATTTTATTTTAAAATATCTCGGCATGCTTTCATCTTTTGCCATGACAAGTCGTATGACTGAACACTCTGGTCTAAAGTTATGTTCTGGTATGAGATGGATGGAAAGAGATTGCCTCTACAAGTTTAAACTTGGTGTGCAAACCTCACTTCATAACATGGCACATTCCATTGAAGAAAGACACACCTCATGACTGCACACTGGTGCTTAAGGCGCTGCCTTATACACACACATACGTACACAATACATGTGAGGTAAATGAGGGATGGGCTGAGTGAGTAATCCACCTGCGTCCACATCTCTAGCGTGATGTCACTATCACGTAAACTTTTTCATGGTTTCAGTTTTGCATTACTTGTAACACCAGTTTCATATTTTTGTGATTTACTGTTTTCTATATAATATCGTCCTACATAATTTAAAGAACATTTTGTGAAAATATAAACTTGATATCTTTAATATCTTGACTAAGATAATGTAAAAAAAACCTGAAATCAAACTTTAATGCTCCTAATATCACAGATTATAAGATTTTAATCTGGGTTTCACAGACAGGGTTACATATAAATAAAGATAAGTGAGCAGTACTGCCTTTTTAGGAAGAGTGTAATATTTTTATAAATATAATTTAATATTACTCATTTCTTTAATGCATTTAAAAAATAAATATTGTACCGTAAAATATTCACCCACATACTGTTTGCCAAACCATATCTGATCTTGTTGTGTGGAGAAGATTTTACAAAATATTTAGTGACTGACAATCTCACTACAAATTCACTTCTTATTGGGAATTAAAAGAGCAGCATAAGTGTTTTAAGGTAAATAATCCTTATGTGATCGACAGAAGTGGAAGCGATATTGGCTGTCCCTACATCCGCCTAGTCAGCAAGGCGTCGCACGGTTAGAACTGTCAGAGGCTGTTCCTGAACGATCGACTGTGGTGGTCAGACGAAATCCGGAGAGAAAAGTTGTACGTCTGTCCGACTGTGTGAGCGTTGTCAAACTGCCCCCTCATGCAGAGGCATGTCCGGGGGAAAACATGGCAGCCTTCTGCGTGGAGACAGACGTCAAGAAGCTGGTTTTTGCAGCGGAGAAACAAAGCTGTGGAGAATGGGTAAAAATAATATGCAACATCGCTTTTCAGGTAAGGTTTTACATTTTTCATTAAGATCCAAGTTTAAAAGGTTGTATACACATTACATGGTTGAGTGCAGGTTGGAGCTTATAATGCAATATGCAAGCATGTACATGTTGCAGTTCCTTCTTTTCTTCTATTAATCTTATTTGTTGTGATATTTCTAGAAACACAGTACTAGCGGCCCACAGTACAACCCTCTTATGGAGGACAACCAGATCTACATGTCTAGAGAACAACGTGAGTCCACCTAGAGATCAACTATTCTTATATTTCTAGCAAAAATGCTCACCCCTCCTGTATGCGGATCTGCTTCGTCTGTCATTTGTAATCTGAATGTCTTTTTAATTTTAGTTATCACATTCAAAGTGCTTGTGCTGCAGACCGAGGCGTCTGTTCGTTGCAATCTGAAAGGACAGTACTGGCTATTGGCTGATGAGGACATGCTGGTCCTCCAAGATCTGGAGACCAGAAAGACTGTAATGGAGTGGCCGTATGCGTTGCTGCGCCGCTACGGGCGAGATAAGGTCTGTAAAAACCATGATGCTAGAAAAGATCTTATGTATTCATGATAAAGATAATTTATTATAAAGTTTTTGCTAAAATTTGTACTATATTTTTACTATTAAAGGGACACTCCACTTTGTTGAAAATATGCTCATTTTCCCGCTCCCCTAGAGTTACATTTGATTGTTGACATTTGACTTTGAGCATAGTTTAGCATAATCCATTGAATCTGATTAGACCATTAGCATCGCAGTCAAAATAACCAAAAAGTGTTTTGATTTTTTCCTATTATTAAATGAGATATTACGCAGTGCCAAAAAATATTCCCCTGCTATTGAAAGTTACCAAGGGAACTATTTTCAGGTGGTGTGGAATATCATTGCACCTGCTGCAGCCATGGTACAGCAGCATTATTACGCCAGAATGAGAGTCTAGTTCCTAGTCATATCAACCTATAAAATCTCAACTTTTATTTTCCGTCGGTCTTAGTACTTAGTACGATGTAACTACAGAAGACACCAGTTTTAAATAGGAAAAATATCTAAACACTTTGGTTACTTTAAGTGCAATGCTAATGGTCTAATCAGATTCAATGGATTATGCTAAGCTATGCTAAAAGTGGTACCGCCAGACCCAGAGACAGGCTGAATGGATTCCAAAAGAAAAAAAATCTAATGTTAAACTTTAGTGGAGTTGGAAAATGAGCAAATTTACAAAGAAAGTGGAGCGTCCCTTTAAGTACTGAAAGAAAGTAATACGCAGGCACTCATGCAGCAGTGATTTTGCACCCTTCTAGGAACTTGGTGCTCCTGTATAGCTCAGTGGTAGAGCACCGTGTTATCAGCGCAAAATGTCATGGGTTTGAACCCAGAAAGCAAACATACTGATGATAAAATGCATACCTTCTAATGCACTGTAACTCGCTTTGGATTAAAACCCATTAAACTCTGCGGACCCGCCAGCGGGTCCAATATTGCATTATCAAAAAAAACATTTAAATAAGTTGTGGAGCCCACTATTTTCTGTAAATAACACAATTTTTATCAATTTACTTCAAAGTATGTGGGTGTATGACTCTTTTAAATCCAGGCATGCCAAATTATATTGCAGAGCATAAGTAGAAAGTGCAAATGTAAAGTTTATGTTAAATCAGAAAACAGTAGTTTTTCTGACTGCATAAATATGTGACTCTGATGTTTCTTCGTCTTTTCCATATAGATGGTGTTTTCTATAGAGGCAGGGCGGCGCTGTGAATCAGGACCTGGGACGTTTAACTTTGAGACGAGACAAAGTGATGAGATTCTCCACCTTATCGAGTCGGCAATTCGCCAACAGAAGTGTCTGACGGTTACCGGAGGCAAACAGTCACCGCGCTCACCACGTTCTCGTTCACCTCGCTCACCCCTGCCGAAACGTCCTGAAAGTTACCCTGAGAGCATCGGCAGCCCTGACAGCAGTGAACTAAATGAAAGTCTGTACTCTAAATCAGCGGATGCTCTCTGCTCGAATATCTATGCCAATCCATTACATAAAAAACCTGCAAGTCCTGTTGGCATACCAGAACCTGCATATGCGAAATCGTCCGATTCTTTAGGCTCCTCTAAAAGCACGCATTCGGATCCTGGTGGCGGCCTGATTGAGCCTGTGTATACAGATCCTGCTGTTTTAATTGGCAGACCTGAACCTGTGTATGCACAGCCAGCAGAAATCTTTAAATCCCAGTCTACTACAAAGAAAGATCAGTCCACAATCCAGTCTAGCCTCCCGTTTCATCATCAGGATGATTCAGAGCCAGTGTATTCTGACCCCGCTGATGTCATTCGCTCATGCCCAAAACCTAACAATTGTGTCTGTCCCAACCCTAGTGACTCAGTGAACTGTCAGGTTGCAAAGGCAAAATCTAACAATGGCAAACACCAGGAACCGGTGTACTCTGAGGTGTATGATCATTTCAAACTAAACTTGAGTAAACAAACAGACCAAACGATCGAGGAACCAATTTATAGCATACCTGAGGTTGTTACAAACCAAAGCAATAACTCTCCATTCAAAAGCATGCCTGATGAGGTGACAGCTATCTACAGCACAATTAACAAACCACCCAAAACACCTCAGCATCTCAAAGAAAGGAACCTGTGCCAAACACCGGAGATTGTCTGTGAGGACCTTGGAATGATTTAATCAAGCCTATCATAGACCTTCACAAGCATGTGGGTCTTAATTGTGTAGCATGTCGTTTTAATATAAAAAATATTTTTTATTTTATTAATTTATTTATTCATTCTAAATGTAGTGGAATGTCATCAATAAAAGTCTTGTTTTTTGGTCAATTTCTATTTGAGTAACACTGTTACACTTCATGCTAATTCCTATAGCTCAGCTGGTATAAGCATGGTGCTAACAATGCCGAGTTCTCGTTTTCAGCTCCCTGGGAACAAAAAAAATACATGTAAAATATATGTATTCCTAGAATGTACTGTAAGTTATTAAGCAAGTGATAATGTGTACATTCATCTGGGTGTAGTCTTAAAATAGACCCTTCACCTCAGGATAAACAAGACGTAATTCCCATGTTGGGGTTTATTTTGCCAGATTGATGCATATTATGACACTGCGTGGCTACTTGCCACATGAGTAATAAAAATTGGATGTGAAATATTGTTTTGAAATATTTTATTAGCCCAATTGTAACCAATTTTAATCTTGCATGAGAAGATTTAGAGGAGTGATACATTAAACATATAAGTAGTACCGGTCAAGAATGACTGACCCCTGCTGAAAAAAACAGCATCAAACCAGCATGGACCAGCATGGGAATTATGCTGACGTCAGAGGTTTCAGGCCAATCACAACGTACAGATTAGCTGGCCAATCAGGGACACATCGCTTTTCAAAACGATGAGTTTTGTACAGTCAGGGTTCCCCCACCATAGTTGACTTCAAATTCAAGGACCTTTCAAGGACTTTCCAGGTCCACTACCCTCAATTTCAAGGACTAAATGTGGGGACACATTTCAAGTGAGAGCAAGTTACATCATGTTACCTTTTAAAATACATTACAGTTTCCTTTCGAGGGAGTTCACGTTGCATCACTGACTGCGGTGACACTTTGGGTTATGCCTTCAGGGGTATGTGCGTCTGATTGTTTATATCAAAGAAGCCAGGAAGTATATCGCTATCTGAAATATTGCCAAAGACTGCATTACTGGGAGGCAGGAAGTATGGCAAGGGAGATGCAGCGTCTTGTTCCCTTCTCAGGGAACAACAGTTACATACGTAACCAGAGACGTTTTCATGTGTTAAACACAACTATGCAAAAAGGCATTTTGGTATGAATCAACATTCACATACAGAAGATATAAGCATTTAAAGCGCACAGTTTATTCATGGGAATTATGCTGGTCTATGCTGGTTTTGTCCTGTTTTAGCTGGTACTGATGCTGGTTTGGTGCTGGTGTCCACTAGCAAACCATCACCAAAACACAACATATGCTGGTCTTGCTGGCATGCTTGTTTTTCCAGCAGAGATGTGCAAAATAATGTGTTTTTTGCACCATAACCCTACTGTAAAATCCAGCTAAAACCAGCATAAGCTGGTGAGCTGTTTTTAGCTGGTTTGGTTTTAGCTGGTATTGCTGGTGTAGTGAGCTGGTCTAGCTGTGTTTTGGTCATTTTTTAAGCTGGTCTAGCTGGACTTAGCTGGTCATGCTGGACGACCAGCTGACCTACCAGCTTGTTTGCCAGGCTGGGAGAACCAGCTTAGACTAGCTACTGCCACCTTAAACCAGCTACCAGTTTATGCTGGTCTTTGCTGGATTTTTCAGTAGGGAAACCACGCGAACACGTTGTATTATACCAAATTCACAAAATACCTTTGTTTTAAGAAATCTAGAAAATCTATTTTCTTAAAGCAAAAAAAGAAAATAAAAAAATATTTCCATTTTGAATTAGCGGATTACTCACAACCACGCAATCCGTTCAGTACTAGATACATCAGAGGATCCGCGTGCGCCGTAAAACAGTCATTATGGCTTTTACGTCACTACTACTGACCGGAAGTGCTGAAAGATGTCAAACCCAGACAAGTGATTCTCTCATCCAGCAATATTTACAGAATTATTTTTTTAAATACTGTACATTTTGCAAAATTTTCGCTTAGCGCTAAAACCACTGAACGTTGACTGAGACGCGGTGCGAGAAACTAGAACGTTAACCATGGCAAATCGCATCGCTTTCCAGACTCAGTTAGCTTCCATTATGGAGGTGCTGGCAAACGCTGCCGTGGCTGAAATATGTAAGCTGGTAGACGACGACTACGCCGTTATTAGCCTGCAAATGACTCAATGCCAGCGTGAAAACAAAGCCCTGAAGAGAAAACTTCACATCATGGAGCTTAAGATGGCACGAAGCCATGCAGAGAGGAGAACTGGCTCTCTGAATCGAGCTAACAGGGTTCAAGTGAACGCCGCTTTGTCAGAAAAATACAGGAACCAAACAAACGGTGTGTGACGATCAGGCATTATATGATACCCAGTAGTGTGTTGTATCTGACAAAATAATAACCTATAAAATGTGTTTTGTTGCTTTTTCCTTGTTTTTACACAACCCGTAGTGTATGAAGCCCCGTTTAACACAAGAATGTGGAGAGGCGGAGGGACAGACGCGACTGTTCCGCAGACGCCTGTTACAAAAAATAACAATACGGTAGGTAAGCTGTTATCTTTTTACCACAACTGTAGTGCAATAAACAGTTGTCGTTTTTTAAAACATTTTATGTATTAATAGTGTATCTCACTAAATATTTAAATGACAGGGATGTTGTTCCCAAGTGCCATCCAAAATGTATTTCTTATAAATACAAAAAAAAAAAAAAAATACACTTTATAAAAATTTGTAAAAACGGACTACATATTTTTATTGAAAATAATTATTAACTTAAATAAAGCTGCATTTAATAAGTTAGTACTTATTATAATTTAATTATATATTTTTTTATATTTTAATAATAATAAATACATTTAACTTCTTACACCCTGAAGCTATTTTGGGGATTTCCGCCTGGATTTGGCCTACCCAATTTCAAAAGCATCCCATACCCACATGCAGAGGTTTACATACAAAAGTTTGGTATCATTTTACAGGTAACCCTTTGAAATTACATAAAACACTGTTAAAAGTGCTCAACATGGTTGTATGTGATATCAGTCCTCTAATAAACACAAAAATAAATAGGCGCTTTTTGATGTTTTTTTCTAAAGTTTTTATTTGAAAGTATATAACTCTGGCCCTGGGTATCTCAGGTCCCTGCAGACAGTTTTGTTTGATTCCAGCAATTGTCAGCTTACAGAGGAAAAAGGAATTTTTTCTCTATCATAATCTATGCAAAAGTTATTTCACTCCAACTGAAGGGAGGAATAATACGCTTATGGTGTACAATTTCTGCCAAAAAACATTTGAAGTGCTCCCATAACCACATACAGTGGAATAAATGCAATTTCTTTATATCATTTTAAAGAAAACCCTTTGAAGTTACATAAAAAGCTGCTGTTTGTGACAAATATTGTTATTTATGTTGTTTTTCATATGATGAAACACCAAATTTTCTTTTTTATGTTGTAAACACTGTCTTTGATAGTGAATAACTCTGGTTCTGGGTGCTCTAGCAGACTGCAGACAGTTCTGGTTGTTAGCAGCAGCAGACAGTAAACACCCAAAAAAAGAATGAACTCTTTAGCATGTCGCATTCAAAAGTTATTCTCATTTTACTAAAGGGTGTGAAAATACATTTTTCATATAAATATTAATTTTTTGTTTTGCACATATAATAAAAAGCTAGGGATTAATTATGCACACAACCAAAGAAAATGCTGTGAATGGACTCATTGTTTAGAGTAGGACCTAAAATAAAAGATGGTGTATCATTTGTGGCTATATGTGCTATCTGAGGCAGTCCACACTCAAGTTTCACATATGTTTACAAAAGACCATTTTTTACCTTATTATTCATTCAGCGATGGTTGGATATGTGTTGATATTAGAACAAAAATAACAATGTAGCCTTATTCCCGAGAGTGAGAGCTTTCATTTGATATAAGACTTGCCCATGTTTGTCATTTTTGAAAAATATGAAATATGTAAATATTAAATGATATAATAAAATATTGGGGGGGTGATAGTGTAAATTAAGTGTAAATAACTTTCTTACAGTAAAAGATGTGTCAAAGTGATGCATATCTGCAGAAAGTAGAGACTCTAAGCTTTCAAACAGTATCTCATATGTGTTACTGGGGTCCATGACGGAGCATCAAAGATTAAAAGAATATTTTATATTAAGTAAAAATACGAAATTCTGGACCCGGGACAGGGTCCTCAGGGTTGAAGAGGTTAAAGGGATAGTTCACCCAAAAAAAAAAAAATTCTGTAATCATTTACCGACTCTTACGTTGTTACAAACCTGTATATTTTTTGTTTTGATGCACACGAAGGAAGATATTGTGAGCTCCATTCACTTCCATAATAGGAAAATAGAATACTATGGAAGTGAATGGGGCTCTCAATTGGTTGGATTACGGACTTTCCTCAGATTATCTTCCTTCGTGTTCATCAGAACAAAGAAATGTATACAGGTTTTTATAACATGAGAGTAAATGATGCCAGAATTTTTATTTTATGACATACCACTTTAAAGCTGGGCACCGATCAGGGGAGCATCCCCCCATTCAATGCTTGTCACAACCAACTTTTCTGCAAAAACTCCTCAATTGTGTGGTGTCATTTTGATTATTCTAATGTTGCTGAAGATGTCAGATCCTCCCTGATGCTCTCATAGAGGCAAGAACGATCAAGATTCGTAAATATCGAACATGTTTCGTACTTACAATTCTTGATCGCGCTGCCTCCAATGGGATATCCGCAGATATCCGCAATAGCCTATGAGAGTGAGCAAGCTACAACCAGATGTAGCTTGCACTTCAGCGGAAATATGACAGCCACAAACATGTCGCGAAAGTGAGAAAAGAAATCGACTTATATTGCCACAGTACGAATGCCTTTGTGATGTGTCGTGCAAGAACTATCATAACATATTTATTTTTCTTCTGAAGTCATGTTAGGTCACGTATGTTTCACATGTATCTTCTAATAAAGTGTGTGTGCAGGGGATTACAATGTTTGAAATAATTAGAAAATGTATGTGCCCATGGATTTAAAATTGGGTAAGAGTTAACCCGGGGAAAGATACACGCGTAAAGTAACCTGCAATTTATTTGTTTCAAACAGAGACGGTGATAGAGAGGTTAAAGTTACGTATTGCAGCTACAATAAAAAAATCTAAATTAAGAATAATACTTAAATTTGACAATTTATAGACGTATATGTATCTTGACGTGTAAAATTTTTCCATTATAGGCAGAAGATCCTGTAATATCTGAAGTAGACACCGTACTGATAAAGGAGGAGATGTTTGAGGAAAACCAAACACAGCAGAGATTGTTCATCAGCGATGGTAAGTGGATGGAAACACAATCCTTGTATGCCATAAATCCCTAAATGTGATGTTAATTGATGATTGAATTATTCAGTAAAAAAGTTAGGTTACAAGCAGTGCTCATCCTAATACCGTCTCAACGCTGTTTCTCTTTCAGGATTAACCCAGACTCTAGCGGCTAAAGAGGCAGATTTAGGTGATCCCAAAGATGATGATCAGGTGTCTGGGATGCAGCGACATACTTTGGAGGTCAGTGGATCTGACACGCTTAAATCTGAGCCAGAGTTTGACAGTGTTAAAGGGATATTCCAAGAGCCCATAGAATTACATGCCGAAGCAAAATTTGAATTGAATGGGAAATCCAGTCCTATGAAGGAATATTTAATGCAAGGCAGTGACAATGTAGACTTGCGGCAGCCGTCTTGCGCGTACGTGAGCAACGCGAGGCCGGCTGAGAGCCAGTCCACAGGCCCTGTACGGCATTCAGAGGTCATAGAGGTTGACTCTGCGGATGAAGAAGAAGAAGAGGTTTCTGTGTGGGCTAACAAAACAGCACGAGGGAAAAGCCAGGCGTCGTTTGTTTATCCACATTACGGGATGGAGGAACATCAGGATAGCAGGACCTTCATGCCTTCCTCCAATCCGCCCCTGGTGTCAAGTGACTTTGTAGAAGTAGCATCAACATCTTCAAAAATCCAGGAGATCCCAGATGTCGGCCTCGACCAACAGAGAGCATGCCGGACAAAAAATGAGAAACTTTTTGCCTGCACATACTGTGGCAAAGTTTTTAACCGTCCCAAAAAGGTGGTGATCCACCAACGGATTCACACGGGTGAGAAACCGTTCAAGTGTAACACATGTGGGAAGCTTTTTGCAGAGGCAGGAAATCTGAAAAAGCACCAGAAGGTCCACACGAGAGAACGGCCATGTAGTTGTTCCCTGTGTGGAAAGACGTTTGCATGGACACGGAATTTTAAAATCCACCAGAAGAAGTGTCATTCTTTTATGTTACTAACAGATGAACAGGTACCTTTAGGAGGAGCCATTAACTGATTTTAATGAAGTTTAGAGATGATATCAATGCACAAGGTATCAACCGTATCCACCATAATCTCTCTTTCTCTTTGATGAAATGCTAACTGTAATTATTACACAATTTGTGTTGGATTTCCCGATGTGGGTATGGGTCACCCCAAGGACATTCCGTGGTGTCTGTAATTGTGAAGCAACTTTGGTGTATTTAACATCTTGAACATGTTTAAATAAACATTTCTGCTTTTCACATCATGTGTTCAGTATTTTTGTTTACGATAAAGTATTTTAAATCCTCAGTTCTTCATGTATTTTCTTTTAAAAAGCAGTACATTGTAATCACGCCAAATATTAACTGCAGAAAACACAACTTTTAATAAATCATACACTCAACGTGGTGTACATACAGACCCACAATTGTTTGTAAAAATAAAAAATTGTACAGCATTATAGTGCATTTAAAATGTGTATAGTAGTGATAAATCTAGCTTTCCTCATTGTCTATTCAAGATTCCCTACTTATTCAGATGGTCTTTATATTCCCATAAAGTCCCTAATGTTCCATGCACCGGCGAGGGTCATGTTATAACACAAAGCCTTGTTTCATGTGTTCAGCAGCAAAAGGAAGATGAAGATGAAGAACCAGACAAATTGGTTCTAAAGGAGGATCTGAACAACCAGTGGGAAGGAACCCAGAAACAAGAGCCCATCATTGTGCATGATGGTGAGTTAAGGGCCGCAGATCCTTTAGAAAGGTGCTCTGTGCTAATAAGCCACAGAGATGGTAGTTACTTATAAATACGTGTTGTATAAAAATGACCAAGTGCGCATTCTCTTTTATTTCCTATGGTGTAGTGGAGTCAGATACAGAAATTTTTAGTGGGAGACTTTCTACCTCACCAATACAAAGCACAGTGGCACTTGGAGCAGAGGTTTGTTTGTTGATTTATTGATAAAGAAAATGAATGTATCCTTTTTACATAGATTAATACATTTACTTATACGTGACCCTGCCTGTAAAGCAGGGGTGGGGAACCCTGGTCCTGGAGGGCCACTGTCCTGCAGAGTTTAGTTCCAACCCTAATTAAACACACCTGAAAAATCTAACTCAAGTCTTCAGGATTACTTGGAAATGAAATTCAGGTGTGTTTGGTTAGGGTTGAAACTAAACTTTGCAGGACAGTGGCCCTCCAGGACCCAGGGTTCCCCACTCCTGCTGTAAAGTCTCATTTCGGGGCATCAAAGTTTGATTTTAATAATTGTTTTCACTTTAATTTTAATCTTTGATTGAATAAAGATTACAAGGTTATATTTTACATAGGAAGATTTTATGTAGAAAACAGAAAAAAAATACTTTAAAAGGGTTTTTGCAGGCAGCGACACATATTTATATATGTTTATTGTAAATGCAGTGTTATTTTGTTCCCAGCTTGTAGATTCGGATTTTTCCCATTTGAGGGAAAACGGACTCGACAGAAGTCAGAAGACTGACATCTCGCCATCAATTGAACTACAGATACAGGGTAACTTAGTAGTAAAGAAATTATTTTAAGAAAATTGAATTTGTTTGGTTTAATACCTTGCTATATACATAAGTACATAAAAGATAGAAAACGCATTGACCATCTTATATTATTGATAAATAAATAATGTTTACTTAACTTAAAGAGTACATATCATGAAAATCTAACTTAGTTTTGGTAAACCATTCTCTGCAAGAATATGAAAAAGTAGAGCATTGAAATTTGGCTCCCCTTGTGATGTCAGAAGGGGATAATACCGCTGCTTAATCTGCACTATTCAACCACGGCAATGCCATTTAGTGTAGAGATCAACTCATTTGCATTTAAAAAATCCACATTTTTGCTCACACCCACAAAGTGGCAATTTTAACATATATAATAAATGATCTATATGGTATTTTGAACTAGAACTTCACATACGTACTCTGGGGACACAAAAGATATAATTGACATCTTAAAAAAAATCTTGTGAAATGTCCCCTTTACGTTAGGGAGGACCATTGTCATGTAATCCAACCAACCTGCGCAAAGAGATCAGTATATATTGTTGTTCTTCACCTCTGTCCCCAGACAGTTTTCCAGCATTTTTATTCCCCATTGCCTGGTATGTATTCTAGGTAATGAGGGGGTAGTTCAACCTAAAATTCGCTCCCAAAATATACTTTATACATGTTAATGCGAATTCACTAAACCATACTTCTGGTCATACAATGTGTTTTACAGATGTTATGGAATGTAGTCCAAGTAGTTCCAAGCAGTACCGGTACCACCAATCAGCTGTTGGACCCAGCAAAGCTGTAACGGGGGAAAAGGCATTTTACACAAACTCAGGACACAAGGGTGCCGTGCAAAGCAGTACCTTACCCACAAACCAGCCTATGCTTAGCAGAGAAAGCACGACAAGCAATACATCAGGAACAGACTGCTCGTTGTATGAAAGACCTGCGGAACATAGAGGTCGCCTCACACGTTGGGCTCCCCAGACCTCTACCTCCTCCATGCATTCATCCTGCTCATACACAACAGACTCCAGCCAAGATCAAGACTGTATGCTGGTTCAATCAGAACCTGTATTGTCAGTCAGAGGTTCAAAGGCTGGACCACAGTCTACACGAACCCACGGTGTTAAAAGTGTAGATGCGCCAGAGGGGTCCATCAGGGAAAACGAAGCGTGGAATCAAAGTTTTACTTTAAGGCAAGCCCAAACCGAACCATCAGGCCACATCAGTAGGCCAGAAGGAGTTCAGACAGAAACTACAAGTACGACAAATCCCTCATATTACAATATGGGTGCCCAAATGATGTCTAGTTATTCTCAGCCTGGTTTTTCTCTCGCTGGAATGAATCTTCAACAGCACATAGAGAAAGGGAAACGAAAAGGCTACATTTGTAAGTACTGTGGAAAGGCCTTTCCTGGAATGTCCAATGTTGTGGCCCACCAGCGGGTTCATACAGGGGAGAGGCCGTTTAAGTGTGATATCTGTGGGAAGCTGTTCACAGAAGCAGGCAACCTTAAGAAACACCAAAGAGTTCACACGGGTGAAAAACCCTACACGTGTAACCGCTGCGGGAAACAGTTTGCCTGGATCTGCAACCTTAAAACGCATCAGCAGTCGGCCTGCTGTGGAGGAGTCTAAAGACACACTGTATCTGATGGCAACGCAGAGCTTCCAACATAATGCCTTTTTGCAGATCCAGCGTTGTTCTGGATCTAGTGCTATGATGTTGATAACCATGTTGATGGGCTAGATCTAAAATAAAAAGATGATTTAGTACCTGATTTTACAGGAAACAATAAGTTTTACTCTACCGTTTCCATGAATTGTAATATTTAAAAGGATCAGCAGGTGGTGCCCGAGCACATAAAACGGAACGTACGTTCGTGTCTTTTTTTTAATATTCGCCTTTAATTTATGTCGACATACAAATTTGACAGTGTTTCAAGATTCCTAAATTTAATACGTTTATAATAATCAAATGATGCTATAATGACTGAACATACATGTAATAAGCGTATTCGTCATCAGCCCGGCTAGCTCAGTCGGTAGAGCATGAGACTCTTAATCTCAGGGTCGTGGGTTCGAGCCCCACGTTGGGCGAATGTAATTTTTCATTTTTTTCTAACTGGAAGTTAATAGAGAAAACTTTTTTACTATAGTCCGAACTACGAAGTAGACCAGTGTTTCCACGGGTACGATAATTATCGTATTTGTGCCATAATTGTGACCTCTGTACGATCAATAATGACAAAAACCCCATAATGTACGATAATTTCCACATTTTGTGACACTTCAAATGGTCGTTGCAATCATATGGCTTTTATGCTTACTGATCTATCTGTTGATCCTACGTCTACCTACCTTAGTCGGAGAATCAAAACAACTGAAAAAAAGAGTCATTCTCATGGTGTACTTGACGAGGATTGGCCGAGAAGACATAACGTAAGAAAAGATGCAGTTGTGGCAAGAAGGGAAACAGCAACTGCCGAAATCACGAAATATCGCTGAATGAACGTTGTTTTATCATAATCCTACCCCAACCCTAACCCCAACATCCCGCGAGATTAAGGCCATAACTGTATACCTTCTAGCCAAAACCAAGACATGGTATTTGCATTCTCGTCACAATTAGTTATTTATCTACTTGGAAAATCTACAGGCTATTAAAAGTTGTTTGTCTAGATAAAATAGCTGTATTCTGATACAGATACAGGGTAACTACATAGTAAAGAAAATAATTTCAAGAGAATTAAAGTTGTTTGGTTTAATTCCTTGCTTTATACATTTACCTTAACTAGTAGTGAAATACATAAAAGATAGAAAACGCATTTACCGTCTTATGTTATTGATCAATAAATTACGTTTATTTAACAAACGGTAAATTTGGGAGGAGCATGGCCATGTTATGTCGTTTCGTAATATACGAATAAATATAACCTTCTTTACACTACAAGTCAAAGAAGTGTACAAACGAATTGAAAAGTCCGTAAAAATGTATCTTGGTAGAAAACGCTTAGCAGAGGATGGTTTCGATCCATCGACCTCTGGGTTATGGGCCCAGCACGCTTCCGCTGCGCCACTCTGCTACTGCTGCCACATTGGTTGCATACTTTCACGTGTTTGGAGCGTGTATGTTGGTTATATAACTAAACACTGAAAATTGTTGGTTTCTTTTATCATTTATTGCCAATATAACGACACTTAAAATATTCGAGGTATGTTATTATATCAGTGTTTCCCAAACGTGTTCCTGGAGGCCAACACTACACATTTTCGAACTGTTTCAACACACCTAAAGTTAACTTACATCCACTCTTCAGCACCTTCGTTAGTAGAGACTGGAAAATGCCGTAGTCAGATGTGGGAGACATCCAAAACGTGAACTGTTGATGTGCCCCCATACACAGGACTAGGAAACTCTGCAATACAGAACATTTTCAATGCGAAAAACAATCGTTCCCTGACCGGGAATCGAACCCGGGCCGCGGCGGTGAGAGCGCCGAATCCTAACCACTAGACCACCAGGGAGTGATAGCTGCGATATGAACACGCATGTAATTATTGCTCTGTTAGCGATTTATATACGTGAATTCAAAGAGAAAATAAAGTTGAAGAAAATTTTTTAATTCTATTTTAATATTGTGTAGGTAATCGCTAGTTATGATGATTGAAGTCTGACGTACTGTTCACATCGATAAGAAAATCAGACAGTCTTTTTCTTGTACTGATATTATTTACTGATATTATTAACAAAAATGACAAAGAATATCCAAAAACAAATAATATTGAACAATAATTAAATTATTTAGGTCTTCTTATATCTCTTTTTGATGGGTATGGGTACAACAATGATTATTAAGAAAAAAATGCAAATAATTATTTACATTTTCAGGAATTTTTTTTCTAAGACATTTTGAAAATAAAGTCACTTTCTTTCTATTCTGTCAATTCCAGTTCTCACTTCACTGGATGTTTTTTCTCTTTACCTCTCTCTCTTCTTGCTTTTCCACAGTTTCTTCGTTTTCCACAATGTTGTTTACATTTCCCTCTCGTGGTCCTCCGTTCTTCTTCTCTTTTAATACACATGGCAGGCAGCTGACCAGGAAAAGGAGACAAGAGAGACCAAGAAGAGAAAGCACAGATCCAGTGGCAATCTCTATTTGTCTATCAACAGTTTTCACTTCTCTTTCTTTCTCGGAGTCCTCTCCAGGAGAAAAGTACACTGCACTCTCTTCATGGTTGGGGATCAGAACTGCCTGCTCCAAGTTATTTCTTTTCAACATATCATTTCCATCATCACCAACATCATAATCGCTGGTGGAATTGACAGTAATTTCATCATCTTCAAAATCCTCATACAGATTCTTGTTAGAGTCAACAAGCATATCAGTCACATCGAACATCTCGAAGTTAGATTCCTCGCTTTCTATTGACCAGTCGTCATTGTTCAGATTTACCCTTATCCACCCAGAACCTTTAGCCAATCTTCTTGTTTCACTTCCTTCTTGGATAGTGTCCAGTTCAATGTGGTTAGATACCGGTTCACAGGTGGTGATCAGCAGCTCAGCTTTTACGAGAGGTCCTCCACCATCACCTTCTGCCAGGATGCGCTGGAATGGCACAGGTGTCACGGTAACCACAGAGTCAGCCATTGAGGAGAGCCGGAGAGAATAGGGAATTCCAGTAAAGGCAGACACCAATATGGCGGTGTCATCAGAAAACTGGATCCAAACACTGATAGATGCTTCCTGAAACAATAGAGTGAAAAAGGTAGGGTAAAATGTTAGAATATAATTATGGCTGCAAGATATATTGGAATTACTAAAATATTGCATTGGTTTGCAATAACTAAATGATTTTAATACTTCAAAAACTTATGTATAGTCAAAGTTTTAGGCCAATGAAAAAGCAGAGTGACTGGCAAGATGCAGTGAAAAAGTCACAATGAAACAGAAGTAGTGATTATTTCCCCTTAATGACGTATATCCGAGTGAAATGCTCCTGAAATTAGAAAAAAAGAATGAATTCTTCCATTGAGAATTCATTGGATTGTTGGAAGTTGGGTTAAGTTGCTATATCTTTTCCCAGGCCCCACCCTCATGCCATTCCTCGTGAGCGGAAGTAAAGAATGATTGTTTCGAGGAGAGGAGGAAAGTAGCGTTTTGAGGGCACATTAATTTTTTAAAAATAATGAAGCTCACAAATAAGTCATTTGTTAAAAAGATACCACAATATTCCCAAATACTTTTAAGTTTTTAATTTCAATTTCATTGTGACATTAAATGTGTTTTATTAAATAAATAAATTGATTTCGCAGACTCAAAAATGTATCGTATCGCATATCAAATATTGCATTATTTAGCAAGCATGTTTAACCGCATACCTAAATTTTTCTTAGTATCTTGCATCCCTAAATAAAATTTACTTACTTGCCCATGATTGTAAAGTGTGTTGTGAGCATTGACTGTTGCTGTGACAATAGAGGGATGAGATGGGCTGGAATTAATGGACAGGCCAAGCCCTCCCACCAACTGAACAGTGAGGTCACCAGAAGTGACGGGTTCAGAGGTCACAGTAACATCAGCACTTCCAAGTACACCATCCCACTGACTTGATATAACCTTACAGAAAGAGATAAAGAATGAAAGAGTTAGGGGAAGAAATGAGAAACCAATAAGGAACCTGTCTTTTACCACATGTTATCTGCACTGTAAAAATTGTTGCACGTAAATTTTTTTGTTTATTCAACTTAAATTTACAAATAATTGTAACTTTCTTGTTGCTATAAATTATAAAAATAAAGTTGAATTAGCTTGTTATTTTAACTTAATTATTTACAATTTATAGCAACTCCTCACAAGTCAAGAAAGTTGTAAAATTAAAAGTAAAAATGTAAGTACAACAATACAATTTTTAACAGTGTTGGCTGCGCAAAACAAGAAATGTTTTTTTTATATTCAGATACCAACATATATTGAAGTAATTCCAGGCTTTAAGCCGACCAGATGCTTCTGCTTATCAAAAGCCGCAATGTGTGGGTTTTCTATCCTCAACCAGTCCTGGACAAGTTCAGTCACATCCACAAACCAATCAGGTGATCCGAGCATGTAGGTCGGTTGCCCTCCCTGAGCTCCAGATTGGGCACTGAAACGTGCCAAAATCTGTATGGTGGATCTTTGATAAACTGGCATGCACCTACACATGATCGGAGTTGGAGAAAGAAACACTGTAACATCATTTATCATTGCGATTCTGCTGTATGAGCAATTTTTCAGGGAATTGCTATAACATACAGTACCTGCTCTCACTGTAGTAGCTCCAGCCACTGATGGGACTTAGGACAGAGTCGGAGAGAGACACACGGAGAGGAACCGCAGGAGCCCACACAGCCAAGCACAAAGAGCCACTGAATTTTCCCAAAAAAAACTCCACCTCCACACAAATGCTGCCTGTTCCTGATTCACTTCCATCCACAAAAAGCACAGAGCAGTCATGAGACACCTGTCAGGGAGGAAAAGCGTTATTAGGAGGGGGACACTGAACTTTGAGAAAAAGTTGTGTAGTGGATTCGTACACTTTAAAAATGATGTTAAATCAACATATATTTTATGTTACTTTAACTTGAAAAATTAAGTTAAACAATTTCAACTTGTTATGTCAACTTATCACAAGTTAAAACTTAAAATAGTAAAACAAATTGTTTTAAAGGTGGAGTGCATGATTTTTGGAAAACACTCTGGAAAATGAGTCTGGCCGAGTATCAAAACACACTTGCAGCCAATCAGCAGTAAGGGATGCGTCTACTTACCGACATCGTAGCCTGGGTTGCGTATGTGGGGTGGTTCTATCAAAAGAAGGTGCAGATTCTATTGGGGTAGGGGCGTGTTTGTTAAGGTGATTCCAAATGTCAACATTGGCTTTCAGAGATCGTGCACCCCAAATTTAAGTTTACGTTGCATTTTTTTCACCTGGCAGGTAGAGGTAATTTATACCTTAATTATGTCTTCATTGGCTGATTGACACTTCACGGCGGTGGTCACATCAATTACTTTGCCATCCTGGCCCACTGCTATGACAGTGACAGGAAGTGACACAGGATGACTTGTTAAAATGGCGGTGTTGATAATAGTGTTGCTCTGCCAATGTAAGAAAATTAAAACATCACATACTGTACGTAAATATTCATATACACTTATATGATTTTGTACAGTTCCAAAATTATAGGGTCTACACGTCTATAAACTATAAACTTTATTCACCAACTCAGGAAAAATATATTTACATATCATGTAAACATTGGCAGACACTTTTATATCCATAGCGACGTACAGTGCATTACAAAGTACACATCTATTTACTATGTGTGTTCCCTGGAATCAAACTCACAACCTTTTATGGTGCTAACACTATCATTGAGCTACAGGAACACAGGAACTGGTATTGTGATTTATTGTAACACATATCATGTCTGATCACTTATTTAATTGAACATCCTTATGACATACCGCTGTAATGGGGGCGATCCCCACCAATTCTCTGTCGATAAAGGAGAAAGAGCTTGTGGCTGCCCTTTGTGGCAAAATTGCAGACTTGCGACCGAAATACTCCACCCACCAGCTAGCGGTGACAGTCATTGCTACACCAAAGCCTCTGTGTAAACCATCAAGTGAGAGACACGCTACCTGATTCAAAGCAGAGGACCTGTAGAAAGTAAAATATGAAATTAGCAAGAAACAGCATGCACACACCTAAAGACAATAACAGATAAACATTTTATGACATCCAAGTAAGTTGCCCTTACCCAGTATAATATGGAAGACTACCAGTCATGTGGCTTATGATGGATATAACATCATATTTTGAACCTGTAGTCTTCTCTAGGTTAACGGTCCACAGGTCGAAGTTTGTGGCTGGGTGGACCTCCAGAGACAACAATCCTTTTTTTAATTTCAGCCTAAATGTGAGAAAATTGTGAATAGTAATTTACAATAAATACTTAAAGGGGCACTCCACTTTTTTGAAAATATGCTCATTTTACAGCTCCCCTAGATTTAAACATTTGTTTTTTACTGTTTTGGAATCCATTCAGCCGATCTCCGAGTCTGGCGCTAACACTTTTAGCATAGCTTAGCATAATCCATTGAATCTGATTAGACCATTTAGCATCGCGCTCAAAAATAACCAAAGAGTTTTGATATTTTTCCTGTTTAAAACTTGACTCTTCTGTAGTTACATCGTGTACCAGGGGCGAAAATCTCATCTAAATGTTGGGGGGGACAATAAACATAAAATTTTTCAAGAACAATTTTTGAAGGGGACACCAATAATACAGGCAAAATTGTACTTGCAAGGAAATGGGTACAGATAGAAAACGTTTCTCTTTCTCTATGAACGGACGCAAATTTAATTTTAATACATATGAATGCAGAGGTGAAAAGAGTAATAAAATTTTCTACTTAAGTAATAGTAAAGTTACTTTAATAATATGTTACTTAAGTAAAAGTAAAGTTACTTTAATAATATTTTACTTAAGTAAAAGTAAAGTTACTGGTCTAAAAATCTACTCAAGTAAAAAGTCATTTTAATTTTAAGAGTTACTTTTTTACAGCGGGGAGAGGTTTCTAGTATAGTTCACAAAGGAAGGATATATACATCTCAAACTATGTTTTTAATTGTAAACATCTCTACAATTAAAGTGCAATAACAAATGTTAATAAAATAAAAAGCTTTTTATAACTAAGAAACATTTATGGAATTATTTAATGATTTTTACAGGTGAGTTATGCACTTTTGAAGCAAAAATAATATGAGGTCAGCAGCTAGTAAATACAATCATTATATGAAGGTTGTAATTGATGTATTGCTGGTAACATACATTGTTATTAAACTATATACATAAATGAACATATAATGAGATGAGTGGCATGGCTATACACTATACATCCTTTACACGTTTATTAGCTCCCAGACCTGTGTACCTGATGTCTTTCAATCTATCTCTCTCGCGCTCTCTCTCTCTCTGCAATGTCTAATGATCTGCGCATTCTCGAGGACGTTCTCAAGTTGTTTGACTTGACGCGAAGCTGCTAGACCTCGGAAGATAATGCGCATGTATTAAAAATGCATCGTGCAAATTAGCGGTTAAACACGGTCGGCAATTCTCAAACTCCGTACTCAAGAGCATGAACCCTACCTGAATGAAACAATCGCTTTGCGTCAATGGCCAGGGGTTTCTTTCGTAAGAATTGAATTGAGGGTCTGCATTAGCCTGCGCCTGTCTCGTCCCTCTCCATGGTTCTTTTTGCGCGTTCCCCCGCCCATCAATCAATCATCCGACCGTGGCGCGTCTTTATCACCTTACTTTTTTATTTATTTTTACTCAGTAACGGATATGATTTAACATGTAGCGAAGTAACCAACAATACTTTAAACATACTTAAGTAAAAGTAAAGTACAGATTTTAAAAACTACTCAAAGTAAAAGTACACAAAAAACTCAGTTACAGCAAGGTGAGTAAATGTAATTTGTTACTTTCAGCTCTGCCTCACCTCTGCATGAATGCATAAAAATGTTTTCTTGATCGTTTATCTGCTTCTGTTCTCAGAAAACGAAATATGTTCATGTTTATATGTCAAAATAGTCCAGTTTTAAAACATATGAGGATAAACTGATAAGTGATGGGAAACGTTGTATTGTATATAGCTTATTAACGCGTCGGCTCCGTACACTTCTCTACCACCGGAATGTGTGGTGGTGAGGTAAAAGGGGCGTGGGCAGTGGACCAAACCACTGTGAGGCAAGGGAGGGGGAATCCAAATATTTAAAACGTTTTTTTGTTGTTGCTCCGTTTGCATTTGTATTGTTTCACTTCTTACACAACTAGTTTAAGTATTATAAATCATTAAATTATTTTCAATACACATATTCTAATGATAATTTAGGGGGGACAACCCTCAGATAGGGGGGGTCCTGTCCCCCCCGACCCCCCCGGGATTTCCGCCCATGATCGTGTACTAAGACCGACAGAAAATTTAAAAGTTGAGATTTTCTAGGCAGATATGGCTAGGAACTATACTCTCATTCTGGCATAATAATCAAGGACTGCCCTAACATGGCTACAGGAGCGCAATGATATTCGCAGTGCCCGAAAATAGTCCCCTGCTATTGAAAGTTACTATTTTTGGCTGCTGTAAAATATCATTCCGAAAATCTTTTTTTTTTGGAACGCTAATCAATGAATTATGCTAAGCTATGCTAAAAGTGGTACCGCCAGACCCTAAGATCAGCTGAATGGATTTCAAAACAGTAAAAATCAAATGTTTAACGTTATGGGAGCTGGAAAATGATAATATTTTCAAAAAAAGTGGAGTGTTCCTCTAAAATGTGATTAGTTAAGTCATAGCAATGTTACCTAACAATCAATGACTCCACATTGATAGTTTCTCTCAGGTTTACTGAGACTCTGACTGGTCGTCCCACACGTATTGGACCTTTGCTGTAGAGAATCAGCACATTGGAATCCAGCCATAGTTTCTCTTCCGCTTGTCCATCTAAACATGCACAGCTCTGCTTGGTTTTGTTTGTCTCTTTCCTCTCTTCTTCAAGTCCCACAGGTCCAATGTAGTGCAGCTGCGTCTCTGACCGATGCAGTCCAACTTTGAGGTTTAATGCGATACCGTAGGAGGAGGAATAGTAAAGATGAATTTTATTAAGCGCGATTCCAGATTTGTCCCTGATTCCTCTTGGCATATATTGATGCCGTTTCCCACGCTTTCGAGAACGGTGTCTGCTCAAGTGTCTTTGCTGGTAAGTCTCGTCCAGGTTTGACTCAACGTTCTGGTCAGTTTCAAACCAATCATCTGGAAGCGTCAAAGTAACCACACACAGGGCAAAAGGTGGCTGTAAAAAGAAATACAAAGTGGATTCTGATGGGAAGATGACATTGTTGCATGGCATGGTTCGTATCTGCAGACAATTTTTCTTGTCCTGTGCCTGACCCAGCCTATTACGGCGTCTTTAAAACAATAGTTGTCATAACTTCATTAGAAATGTCATAACTTTATTAACAGATTTTGGCAGCGAATGGTTTAATATTATTAAATGCTTAATGGTCTGATCTGCCATATTTGTGAAAATGAAGCCTTTACGATGCATTTACAAATAATTACCTTATGTAAATTGGTTTTATTTTAACATTATATTAACCTGGGTTTAAATGACTAAAATCGTTCAATCTTGTATAAATTTCTTTGTTCAACAAAGGAAGATAGTTTCTACGATGTTTGTAACAAGACAGTTTTAGAGCTCCATTGACTTCCATGGTATTTTTCTTACTATGGAAGTCAATAGTGCTCCTCCTTCCTGTTTGATTACAAAATTCTTCTTTGTGTTCTGTAAAACAAAGAAATGTATACATGAGGGTGAGTAAATTATGACAGAATTATCATTTTTGGGTTCACTATCCCTTTATTATCCCTTTTCATTGTTGGAAAAATTTTGAATGACATGCGGGTGAGAAAATAATGTCAACCTTTAGGTTTTGTTGAGTTTTATTACCCCAGCAGTACCTGAGTGATGCAGGAGGCTTTCTGCTCTTCAGTCTGTTTAAAAGCATGTAGGGTAACACACGTGCCCTGGTTAGGATCACCCCTCATGTGAAACAGCACTCGCACCTTAAACTTTTCTCCTTGATTACCATCAATGTCTTTTACAACAGTTTTAGATAGGAGCGATGCAGTGAGAGATGGAGATAATGGAGGAATGGGTTCAGACATCATCTGGAGATGAAAAGAAGTTAATAAGCAACAGATTCAACACACAAATACATCCCAAAATGTGTCTTTACAAGTACCTGAGCGATGGTGTAAGAACCAAAAGCAGCGTGGAGAAGAGGTTTGGAGGCAGTTCCTGAAGGAGGCACGAGTAACAGGGACTGGGTGAAAGAAAACGGGCTGGAGTTGGTGAAAAGAAGACCCAGATCGGCCTGAGAGAGGGGCAGAGACTGCCACTGGGAGGGTACGGTTATCCGGACTGGGAGGACAGGGGAGGAAGGTATGTGACTTTGGGCTTTTAATGGAATTAAGAGAAAGCAAAAGTTGGCGATTAGTTTAGTAATAATTGCTTTGTTGTATAAGAAAGTTTTCTCAGTTTAAATGAAAACTAAACTTTGACTTTAAAGCACAGATGGAAAACTTTAAACTTTTTTTCAGAGGAGAAAAAGGTTTTTGCGTGGCAATTTAAAATTATTATTTTGCTAGATTTCGCTAATATAACAGAAATATGTCACAATGTAAAAAGTGAAAAGTTGGATCAACCTAAAAAAAAATACTTCAATTTGTAACACTAAAAAAATCCACTTAAAATTTTACTTTAGTTTCACCTTAGGTGAATAATGTAAGTTAAATAAACTTATTTTTTAAGTGTTACCAACTGAAGTAATTTTTAAGTTGATACAACTTTTAACAGTGCAGTTTTAAAGGAAAACACCACAGTGTTTCAATATTTTACTATAGTTTACCTCAATTTAGATGAATAAAAACATACTTATCTTTTTTCAATGCGTGCACTTTTAATGCGCTTCTTGAATGTGTTAGCATTTAGCCTTGCCCCCTTTATTCCTATGGCTCCAAACAAAAGTTTTATTTTGTGCCGCCATACTTACTCGTGTAACTACTCAAGTAACAGTCTTTAAATAGGAAAAACATGGAAGTGTTTGGTGGCCTCTAAATTCATCCCTGTTTGGATCCTAAGGAATGAATGGGGCTAGGCTAAATGCTAACACATTCACGACGCGCTGTACAAAGATTAAAAGTACACGCATTGAAAAAAATTGGTATGTACTATTTAACTAAGTTGAGGTAAAAACATAGTGAAATATTGAAAAATTGTGGTGTTTTCCTTTAAAATGTTTGAAGGAAATATAAAAATAAGTCAAACTTACAAAGTACTACGAGTAAGTGAAGGATAACCAGCCTTACAGTATTAGACAGAGTCAGCACCTTCATAATACCCTACAATATAACAAACATTTTTTCCCTGCATTCAATAATAAACAACAAAATATGTCGTCATCTATTAAAATAAAATATTTACTCTTATCATAGCCATAAAAAAACTGATAAATTTACAGATAAATTTACATTCAAGATAGTTGAAGATTTTTTTGAGATTAATTGAATTGTAATTTAATTCATAAATTGCAATTATTTAAAGACAATACAAATACAAAGTTTGATCGCTCTTCCTAATGTGATACTTGCCCCAACAATCTTCTCCAGATGTTCAGATGTGTGTTAGATATCACTCTTCTCGCATTTCCTCATTGACATTTTGGTCACCATCAGTCTATCTTCCGTCAGGAGGACATAAGGTTTTATGATTTCTCACTTCCATCCTTTTCCACCGCCGTTTTATGTAAATATAGGTCTTAGTAAGTATTTCTAATGAGTTTTGTAGGTTGCTTTTTGATCTACAGCTCTGCACTGCTATATCTGTCTCTGTCTAGTGTGCCAGATTCACACAATGCGGATTTATTCATTTAAAAAGTAAATAATCCCCTCTCTCTGTCCTCACCATCCCATTTTCTTCCCTTTATTGTTCTTATAAATCCTTCTGTCCGACTGTAGACTTTTTTCCAAGAAACATGTCATCTTAATTTTGCTCTTTCTCTGTTTCTCTCAATTTCTCTTCACTTCAATGAAACTTTGTTAAGTTTTTAAGCATTAAAGTCAATGGGCTCTTAGGGTTTAATTTCATCAGCTTAATGATTATTAAAGGTAAATGTTGCAGACAGCATTATAGGCCAAATCCTCAAATGGGAGGGCTTTATGGATAAAAAAAAAAACATTTAATCACATCTCATCTTGTTTTTCACTTTTTCCTTGACCTCACAGTACCTCTGTCCCTTATTAACATGCTGAATGGTATGACATTAGATTGCATTAGCAAATAAAATACTAAAACAAGTAATAAAGCTTGTGTGATGGATAGTATGGGCTTCCAGAAGTTGTTTAGACATAATGGCCCATCCACCAAAGGATTAGACCTCTAACATTAGAAATTACAATCTTTATTTTGTTTATTATTTGAATTTATTGAAACACTATTTTTGCCTTACTTGTGTTTAAGATTAAAAAAAATGATAATATGCACTGCAGGTAAGAAGCATGTTTAATGTCAGTACTGCTGCTGGTGCATTTGATGCTCAGAAGATGGATGACAGATAGATGCTCTAGATTTTATGCCCTATGAGTGCAGATCTCTCTGTTAATCTGTGCATAATCTCCTGCCATCTGTCATTGTTCTCTGTTAGAACCTCATTTTAACTACAGATTAAATCTTTTACTCTGACCTGTGGATGAGAGAGAGACTGCACTTATTCACTCACAAATACACAAACACTATCTCACAAAACTGCAGCTGTGTGTCCTTGGTTGTGCATTTGTTATGCACAAGAAAAAAGCATGCATACACAGGAACCAGTGTACATGCAACTATAGCCAAGCATATAATTTAAAAAAGAATAATAGAAAAGCAAATACTGAAAAAGTAAACCTGCCAAAGCACACATATGAAATGCACACACTTTTCCCCCAATGAGGCACACATATTTCAGAAAAGTGCCTTGCTATTCACAAGGTGTTTAAAACTCAATTCCCACTGGTGAGTGAAGCAAAAGATTTTAAGCTGCTGTAGTTGTGGTCGATATTAAACCTACATCTGTGAAAAGATTATAAAAAGAACAGATCAGCTGTGACAGACAGAGACTTGAGAAAAAAAGAAAGACAAAAAAGTTAACAATGAGCACAGTACGTCGACTGTATATTTAGAGCATGAGCGACAGAAATAACACAAACAGGAAGTTAATAGGATTACGACAGGAAACCACATTGCTGCAAAATCGTGCATTAACACTACATTCCCTCTTTACTCTTCCAACATCACCTTTAAACTGCTCCCTCTTTGCCATCTCTTTCCTTTCATCATCATTTATCAGTCTAATGTATTTATTAGTCTACAGCATTTATCATAGTCTACACTGTAAAAAAATCTGTAGAAATTACAGTATTACTGGGTATTACTGTAAAAAAATAAGCTGTAATTATGCAACTAGCTGCCAGTAACTTACTGTAGATTTTACATTTATGTTATTCACTGGCAACAGTTTGTTCAAAGTTAAATGAACATGAAACATTTTCAGTCTTTATCTTCTACAGTAAGTTACTGGCAACTAGCTGCATAATTACAGCTTATTATTTTACAGTGATTTATTATCACAGTCTACTGCATCTATCAAAGTCTACTGTAATTTTCATATACGCTGTAAAAAAAATTCCGTAAAATTGCAGCTGGGTAGCCGGTAATTTACCGTAGATTTTAATTTATGTTTTTTACTGGCAATATTTTGTTCAAATTTAAATGAACATTAAACATTTACAAGTCTTTGTCTTTACAGAGTAAAACTAAAAAAAACAGCATCAAGCAAAACATTCTGGGAAACAAAATCTGAAGCACAAAACAGAAAAATGTTGATGATGATTTCTGGTTCCCAGAATGCTTTGCATGAGGCTGTTATTGTATAGTTTTATTCTGTAAAGATAAAGACTTGTTAATATTTAAAATTTATTTAACTTAGAACACACTTTTGCAAGTAAATAACATAAATGTTAATCTACGGTAAATTACCGGCAACCCAGCTGCAATAACATTGTAATTTCTACGGATTTTTGTTACAGTGTAGCATCCTGCATTTATCCTCGTCTACTGTATTTATCATAGTCTACTGCAGTGGTCTCCAACATGGTGCACCAGGTCTGTGAGTAGCCCACCAAAGCACATTCTATAAATAGCTTCTATTGTAATATTTACTTTTTACATATTTTTTATATTAGCTTGGCTTCTTTGATGTATATTAACATTTTAAACAATGATAAAACATATTAACAAGTAAAATGAAATAAAATCAACAAGTAAAACAAAAAAGTTTTGAGTAAACTATATGAAAAAAGTATAGCCCTCCAGATTGTTTTATTCATTGTGGAAGCCCTTGCTCTCAAAAGGTTGGAGACTCCTGGTCTACTGTATTTATTATCACAATCTACTGTATTTTTCATTGTCTACTGTATTTTTATAGTCTACTGTAATTTTCATATAGTCTGCTGTATTTATCATTGTCTATGTGTACTGTATTTATAACATGACGTTAATTATTTTGTGTCCATAAGGTTCAATTAAATGTAAGAGGGTTAAAATGTCAAAATAAATTTGCAGATTACTTGCATACATTCTCTTTTTTGAGGACCAAGTCTAAAATTTCTGGTTTTATTTCATTTTGAAAGAATATTTGGGAGATAATTGCAAAAATGTCAATGTGGTGTAACCGGTCTGTGTCAATTGGTGTAACTGTTTTTTTAATGAAAATATACATATATTCATAAAAAATGTGGAATAAAATATAATCATCTAGTTTAGTGTAATATGATTTTGTTACATACATGTTTACATAATTTGTCAAATATTATTTAGAAAACAGAGCTATAGTCTACTGTATTTATCATAGTCTACTCTATTTATTATCACAGTCTACTATATTTTTCATTGTCTACTGTATTTATCATAGTCTACTGTAATTTCAATATAGTCTACTGTATTTTTCATTGTCTACTGTATTTATCACAATCTACTGTTTGGGTCAATGACATGACGTTAATTATTTTGTGTCCGTATGGTTCAATTAAATGTAAAAGGGTTAAAATTTCTAAATAAATTTGCAGATTACTTGGGGGGATATTTGGGGGATAATTGCAAAAATGTCAATGTGGTGTAACCGGTCTGTGTCAATTGGTGTAACTATTGTTTTTTTTTAATGAAAATATAAATATATTCATAAAAAAATTTGGAGTAAAATATAATCATCTAGTTGAGTGTAATATGATTTTTTTGACATACATGTTTACATAATTTGTCAAATACTATTTAGAAAACAGAGCTATAGTTTACTGTATTTATCATAGTCTACTGTATTTTTCATTGTCTACTGTAATTTTCATATAGTCTACTCTATTTATTATCACAGTCTACTGTATTTATCATAGTCTACTGCATTTATCATTGTCAACTGTAATTTTCATATAGTCTACTGTAGTTATCATTGTCTACTGTATTTATCACAATCTACCTTTTGGGTCAATGACATGACGTTAATTATTTTGTGTCCGTATGGTTCAATTACATGTAAAAGGGTTAAAATTTCAAAATAAATTTGCAGATTACTTATTTTTTGAGGACCAAGTCATTTTGAAAGCATCATTTTTAAAGAATATTTGGAGGATAATTGCAAAAATGTCATGTGGTGTAACTGGTCTGTGTCAATTGGTGTAACCAGTATTTTTTAATAAAAATATAAATATATTCATAAAAAATGTGGAAAAAAATGATAATCATTTAGTTTAGTGTAATATGATTTTGACATACATTTTTACATAATTTGTCAAATATTATTTAGAAAACAACGCTATTTATCATAGTCTACTGTATTTTTCATAGTCTATTGCAATAATCATTGTTTACTGTATTTATCACAGTTTACTGCAATGATCATTGTTTACTGTATTTATCAGTCTACTGTATCTATCAGAGTCTACTGTAATTTTCATATAGTCTACTGTATTTATTATAGTCTACTGTAATTTTCATATAGTCTACTGTATTTATCATAGTCTACTGTAATTTTCATATAGCCTACTATATTTGTTATATTTTACTGTAATTTTCATATAGCCTACTGTATTTATTATTGTCTGCTGTAATTTTCATATAGCCTACTGTATTTATCATAGTCTACTGCAATGATCATTGTTTACTGTATTTATCAGTCTACTGTATTTATTATAGTCTACTGTAATTTTCATTTAGCCTACTGTATTTATTATAGTCTACTGTAATTTTCATATAGCCTACTGTATTGATCACAGTCTACTGTATTTATCATAGTCTACTGTATTTATTATAGTCTACTGTAATTTTCATATAGCCTACTGTATTGATCACAGTCTACTGTAATTTTCATATAGCCTGTTGTATTTATTATAGTCTACTGTAATTTTCATATAGCTTACTGTATTTATTATAGTCTACTGTAATTTTCATTTAGCCTACTGTATTTATCATAGTCTACTGCAATGATCATTGTTTACTGTATTTATCAGTCTACTGTATTTATTATAGTCTACTGTAATTTTCATTTAGCCTACTGTATTTATTATAGTCTACTGTAATTTTCATATAGCCTACTGTATTGATCACAGTCTACTGTATTTATCATAGTCTACTGTATTTATTATAGTCTACTGTAATTTTCATATAGCCTACTGTATTGATCACAGTCTACTGTAATTTTCATATAGCCTGTTGTATTTATTATAGTCTACTGTAATTTTCATATAGCTTACTGTATTTATTATAGTCTACTGTAATTTTCATTTAGCCTACTGTATTTATCATAGTCTACTGCAATGATCATTGTTTACTGTATTTATCAGTCTACTGTATTTATTATAGTCTACTGTAATTTTCATATAGCCTGATGTATTTATTATAGTCTACTGTAATTTTCATATAGCTTACTGTATTTATTATAGTCTACTGTAATTTTCATTTAGCATACTGTATTTATCATAGTCTACTGTATTTATAATAGTCTACTGTAATTTTCATATAGCTTACTGTATTTATCACAATCTACTTTAATTTTCATATAGCCTGTTGTATTTATTATAGTCTACTGTTATTTTCATATAGCTTACTGTATTTATTATAGTCTACTGTAATTTTCATTTAGCCTACTGTATTTATCATAGTCTACTGTATTTATCATAGTCTACTGCAATGATCATTGTTTACTGTATTTATCAGTCTACTGTATTTATTATAGTCTACTGTAATTTTCATATAGCCTGTTGTATTTATTATAGTCTACTGTAATTTTCATATAGCCTGTTGTATTTATTATAGTCTACTGTAATTTTCATATAGCTTACTGTATTTATTATAGTCTACTGTAATTTTCATATAGCTTACTGTATTTATCACAGTCTACTTTAATTTTCATATAGCCTGTTGTATTTATTATAGTCTACTGTTATTTTCATTTAGCCTACTGTATTTATCATAGTCTACTGCAATGATCATTGTTTACTGTATTTATCAGTCTACTGTATTTATTATAGTCTACTGTAATTTTCATATAGCCTGTTGTATTTATTATAGTCTACTGTAATTTTCATATAGCTTACTGTATTTGTTATAGTCTACTGTAATTTGCATTTAGTCTACTGTAATTTTCAATGTCTGCTGTATTTTTTATAGCCTACTGTTTTTATCATAACCTACTGTTGTGTTCAACACTACTCATTTCTATTCTCATAAATGAAAAGTCTTGTAACAATCTTTATCAAAAACAGGTTTATTTAAAACTTTTCAATCACTTTCAATCATAAATAACAAAAATGGCACATTTTTGACCAGTAAAACAATATCACATTGGTCAACATCAACATAAACTAAATTTAGAAAATGTAGGTCATTCAAAATGAACAGATTTTATTTAAGTAAGTATTTAATATGACTGAATCAACCTGACAACATTAATTAAACACCAACAACATAGAATTTTAGATCAAGTAGGAATACCAAACATACCAACTGCACAGTTTCACTTTTTACAAAAGTACACATGAAAAACAGGTGAATGCAAAAAAAAAAAAAAACTAAACAAAGCCTACAAATGAACTGCTTTGATGGTAAATAAAAAATCTACGCTAAATGGATTTCTCAGGTTCTTTGTTCTTCTCAAACATATGTACACAGTGCACAACTTGCTAAATGTCATCTCAACTGAAGGCTCACAGTAATGTCGCTGATTCAATATGAGACTTGGGACACAGACTGGTCTGCTCTCCAAACACTAAATATGTCATTTGTCAGCACAAGTCTTCAATTAAATCCATATGAATCATAGTCACTGTTTCTGTTGGACGAGGGCTCCCTACTAGCGTTTACCGACAGCTTCTCCAAACCTAACAACACAGAAAAGTCAAATAGATACGAATGTGCAAGCATGTGAATGGCTGTGGGCATGAGGAACTGTGGAGTTTGTATGATTTTGAAAGGAAACTGTTTTGATACCGTAATTTCCATAAAAATATGACATGATAAATCATAATAAATTGAACTGGACACAAAGTGAATGAGTGTGCATGACAGAGAGGAATTAAAAAGTAAAAGTAAATGAACTGACCAGGATAGGACTGTCGCTTTACTGTATTGTTGTCTAGGTGACCACCAGCTTGACCTCTGTGATAGGAAACTTGAAAAAGAAAGAAATATTCAAACTAAACATTTTCTCACTTGTGACTGTGTTACTGTGACATTTAGACAATTTGGCATTTAAAAAGTAATTTATAGTCAAGATTTAATCAATGTGCACATTCCCCTGGATTTACACCCATGTATTTGGCATCGCTAGTATCATGCGCTAACAGTTAAGATACAGGAACTAACGTGTGGGTCGGAAATGACTCACCACTTTGAGTCTGAGTCGGGCCGATCCATCGATTCTGCCGTTTTTGTGAAACTGCATCAAAGCAGTGAGAAAATGTTGAAATTAGACACAGTATTTAAGTTTAGAGAACTAAACGTGTTGAGTAATGTAACGGGTACAGGGACACATCCATTCAATATTCAGTTATACATAAAACAATTCAAAGCAAAAAAAGATAATTAAAACAACTTTCTAACTTCTCAAAATATATAAATTGTGCTGCCAGTGCAGCTTATATAAATATTTGCATTATTTAACGTGTAATTTGGAGTTTTAGACGTGCTTGTTTTCATCTGTGACTCACATCTTTTGCGGATGGCTTTGTACGTGGGCCGGCCAAACTGAAGCAGAATAACACTGAAGATGAAGAGAAGCAATATGGCAGTTACTGCTTTATAGGCAGCCAATTCTTTTCCTAAAGGGTCTGAGAGTGAGAACAAGAGAAAATAAAACAGTTATATGAAATATATAGCATATTCGGGCAGTTTCCAGGCCAGGGTTTAGATTAATCCAGGGCCAGGCCTTAGTTGTTTTAGGACATTTAAGTCGTTTTTACAAACATACCTTACAAAAAAACATGATGTGCATTCTAAAACGAAAGAATGGCACCGATATATGTTAAAAGATGTAAGTTCAAGATGTTTTTTATATAAGGCAGCTCAAACATGCATTTTAGTCTGGGACTAGAATAAGCTGTCCAGGGAAACTGCCCATTGAGTATCATCAAATTATAACCATTATGTAAAAATGTATATACATTAAAAACATACAGAGTGATGTGAAAAATTTTCACAACCACCTACCTTCGCAAGTGAGATGCCGTCCACGGCACCAAGATTTGTTCAATGTCATATTGCTATGCACAAAATAACCTTCTGCATATTCTGATATGCGCTTAAAGCTCGTATATTTTCCACATCTAGTGTCCTTACAAAGTCCGCGCAACCATGTTTCTGGTAAGTTACTGTCGAAGCACAAGGAAGCCTCCTGTTTTTCAGAGGGTATGAGAAACAGCTGACCATCACACTGACTCCCCATCTTCCAGGATATCCTCACCCGAGCCAGAATAGGAGGCAGAGGGATATATTCGGTGAAGTTCTGGCATGGGGTTGATGGGGTAGGGGGTATGCATGGAGCTGCTGGAGTTGTATTATTTTTCAGGGTGTTGTTTGTTGATTGCGCAATGATTTCTCCTGCAAAGAAAATAGCACATGGACATTTTGATGCAAACATGGACAAACTGAGACACTGATGGAGTAATAAGGTCAATAATTATAACATAACTCAGAACATCAATAAGTAAAGACACAAATTAAATTCCAGAAATATTAAGCACTTTTTAAAGAAGCAGATAAAATAAGAGTTTGTGGTCATGAAATTACACTCTCAGATAACAAGAAGGTGCACAAGTTGGGACGGTACCTTATCAAAAAGTTCACTTTTGTACCTAAAAGGTGCATATTGGTACCTCAAAGGTACACACTGGTAGGTATTGGTACCTCAAAGGTACACATTGGTAGGTACATACGTACCTCAAAGGTACATATCTGTACTTAAATGGTACATATTAAGACCTTCTTAAAAAGTAAAATCCCAGTGACAGCTTTTGTACCTTCATTTTTGAGAGTACATAAATCATTTAAAATTAATTCCTCAAGTTGTAATTAAATATGGCTAATTGAAATCTGATATGCGCATCATCTTGAACTGGCTGGTTTGATACGTTGACTGTATATTTTAATACATTATATGCTCAGAATCCTTTAAATGGTCGCATTTGAAAAAACACGTCTAATAATGTTATACGTTATAGGTAAAGCATGCGTGACAATTAAGAATTGCTGATCTACACAGGTGAAATGTTTTTTCACTGAGGTCAGAATGCAAATAGCTGATCATTTGCACTCATTATCACTTGCACTGTTTGCAAAGTGCTAAACAGCACACTTTGCACATTTGATTGCATGATTGCATTATGCCCACTGCACTTTGCAAGTATAGGTCCTTTGCAAATATACAGGTCCAGACTCCAGATCCTTAGGATTTAAGTTATAAAGAAATATAACTATTTGAAAATAAAGTACCAAAGTACCATTATCATTTCAAAATACTAAATTATAACGGGTAGGCCTACAACATATTAAATCAATTGTGTATGATGAACTAACATACTTTGAATTTGGTCATTCAATAGCTATACATTTATGAAAATACAAATCAATCAACATTTGAATTTGAAAACGTATCAATGAGAAACAGTGTATGGATGGGGAAAATTCATTCAGATGCTCCAAAACATCACAAAGTACAAAAAGTCAACATATCAATTCAGTCTCAAAATTGGTGGAATTTGCAATGTGATGAAGCGCTGCTTGTTTGAGAATGCGACTGTACCTTTGATTTTTATAAACAAGAGGCTGCAATGTCAAATTTGAGAGCGAGGACAACGTAACAATGCATATTTTTCAAACTGTTACATGGTTTGCACTGAAAGTGCACTTATTGAAAAAAAAAAACATTAAACTTCAATTTGTTTTGGAGATCACAAATGCATGAAACGCTCTTGTCATTGTTACGTTAAAGGGTTTTACAAATAATATATACATACACACACACTGTAAAAAATACTTTGCTGCCTTAAAATTTTAAGTCATTTCAACTTACTATTATTTATCTTGACTAGAGATGAGTTGTTATAACTACAGGTGACTTGTTATAACTTATAAAATATAGTTGAGAAAAGTCAACTTAATTTCTCTGTTGACATGACTTGTAAATCTGAGTTGATTTAACAAAAAAGTTTTTTTACAGTGCAATATACACTTTGATTTGAAGTTATTTTTAGCAGTTTTTTTAAATTCTTCATTTTGCATAAGTTGTAGCATATTTTTATTTATTGTAAAAAAAAAATTAATTTTGGAGACTAAGTGCAAAAAAAACATAGTTGACAGTAGGCTATGTAACTTAATCAATTATAGATTATTGTCAATTATTCTAAAGCATATTTTTAGCTTTAAATTCCACAATTGGACAGTAAGTAGTTTTTTGGTTAAATGAGTGATAGAAATCTCTAAAATATTTTCTTTGTTCAAGCCTTAAAAAATATAATCGTATAAAGATGAGATATTTAGTTGATAAAGGATAAACTTATGATTCTGAATTTACCGTATTGAAATTTTTTTACTTCGCAACAATGAAAAGCATTTGTCTTGACTGTAGGTTCCGGTTGTCAGACATGTAAGAATATCATTTTCACATGAAGGGTGAGGTTGTTTATGAAATATCAAAATAAACATAATATTTTACGAGGACACTGTTGATAGTAACACTAACTTTGAAACATGCTTTTCGACATTACATTTCTATTTTAATATATATGACTCAATATATATAATGTACACAATATTTAGCATTATATATAACTGTACAGTCCACTGATTGAAAGCATGTGTTAAGTAAACGATGCAACAAGTGTTTTGCCTCTTAAGAGAGACAAAAGAATTCAAACCAGACATTAGCATTTTATGATAGCTATTGACCGATAATCAGTGACAAAAAATATTCATTCATGGTTGTGGAACAGAATACATAACTCATATCACAAGCATCTACGATGATATCAGAAAGCTTATCTATTCATATATATTCACATATACAATAATAAATAAATCACTTACGAGCTCCAAAGAGCAGGAGTGCCACAAAAGTCATCAACAGAGAGTTTTCCATCTGTGCTACACAATAAAAGATAAATGTGAATTTTTTGAGTACAACGTAAAATAAAAGATACACCGTAACAGCTAATAGGCCTAAAGGTCAAATTGATGACCTTTGGTACATAAGTCAGTTTTGTTAACATATTTACAGGCCAAATGATACCATGACTGATACATATGGCTTTTCGATTCTTTTGAAAGCAAGAAAAGCCAATAATATACAATAAAATATACAAAAATGATTGTTCTTTGCACTATAAGAATGTACGGCTTTCGAAAATCGTACCACGGCATTTGTACATTGATCATTTACTACAATCTAAATCTTACAGAAAGGTATTAATGCTCACTGAACTCTGAATTGCACACTGAATGTCATCTTGTTTAAGGTATGATACAGTACATTTCTTGCTTTTAATTGACAGCCGACTTCTCTCTGTGCTCCGAAGACATTCATGTTCAAAGAAAGTCAAGCATCAAAAAACTACTTTCATTATACCATGAAAACATCTAACCAGCTTTTAACAATATATTATCAGATCTTACCTCGTTTGAGACTGACGAGAACAAACGTGTGGAGCAAGTGACAAGAAAATTAAGTGAAAGGAAACATACAGAGGTGTGGAGCTAAGTATCTTCATTTCCCCGCCCTCATCCTCTTTCTCTCTCCGTTTGCTTGTAATCGCATGTGTTTTGTGTTTGACTGCACATTGCACTGCTTCCTCACTTCAAAGAGATCAACATAGAGACCAAAAATGAACAAAAGCATAAAAAACACGGTGGGCGGAGAAAAAAGTGAAATAGGGTAATATCCAGCTTAAAATGTTTTCTCACTGTTGATTTTGTTGGGAGACCATAAATACTGTATATATTTTTAAACAAACTAATAATAAAAAACACATAAAAAATAAGAAATCAAAAAATATTGGTTTTACAGACAAGGCTTAAGACTAGTCCTAGACTAAAACATGTTTAAACTGTCTCAACTGAAAATAACAAATGCGCCCGTGCCATTTGTCTCACACCAGTAATGTCTTTTTCTAAGCATGTTTATAAAGTATGCTTAAACATCTTAATTTAACTAAGGCCTAGTCCTGGCTTTAGCTAACATTGTCTGTAAAACCAGGCCATGATGATTAGGAAATTGGGATTAGGGTAGTAAAATAATTAAAACCTAAGGGGTGAAATTACCAATCTGCAAAGGCCATTCAGAACAGGGAAGAGCAAAGAGCGAGGCACGACGTAATGTTGTTTTGTTTTAGCTAAAATAATATTAAAAATATTAATTTTAGATCAATCATATTTTTACACAAGCAACACACCAATCTTTACTACAAATAAACAATTTTCCCGGACAGTGTTTAGATTAATCTAAGGCTAGTCCTTAGTTATATTAGGATATTTAAATAGTTTAACAATACCTTACAAAAACATTACTGTTGTGCATCTTGAGACAAAACAATGGTACTGATATATTTTAAGTTATGACCGTGCAAGCTGTTTTCAACTAGGACAGCTCGAACATGCATTTAAGTTTTGGACTAGCTTTAAGCTCTGTCCGGGAAACCGCTTTTTACAATTCTCGTACAAAAGAGACAGAAATGCACATTTAACAACCTACCCCACAGTGTAAAAAGTAAAAGCTGCTCTACTTTAAAAATGTAACACACCTAAAAAAAATTTGTTTTATAAATTTATATTTTAAAAATGATAAAAAATTACATTCTCAACTTATTATTTTCTTTTTCATTTAAAGTGAAGAAATTTAAGTTGAAAAGGCGTTAACAATTGAAGTAATTGAAGTTGACCCGACTTTACTTTTTAAAATGCATAGGTGGGGTTAAATGTAACAGACAGATGGTTTGTTGTAACACTTGCTAGAAAATTCAATTTAAACATAAAATATTTCAAAACTATTCTGTCTACATACTATACTTTTAAAACATCTAATGTGTTGTCCTTAACAAATCTCTGTGTTATTTATGGAACAACACACTTTGTGTTGTTTTAACACATCTTGTGTTGTCCCTTTTATTTATTAACTCAAAATCAACACGAAATGACACATGTGTTAAATACAAGGGTTAAAAAAGTGTTAAAATTAACACATCCTTTCTTAAGAGTGTAGAGATGGATATTGTATGTGTCTATAATAGATAGATATCCACACATGCATCCATTTATAATCTTTCATATAAGCATCCTTCTATTGTGCATCCATGCATATGGACAGATCTTTTTAAAAGGGCCACACAATTCAGACAAAAAAATCATAATTGTGAATTATTACCCCTTATCATTTTAATGAATGACATTTTCATTGTTTTCATTTCATTTTCATTGTATACTTAAGTCTTAGCGTAACCTCATTGTACAACTTTTTTTCATCATGTTTCAAAGTGGTGTTATGTTTTAGGTCAGTGGTTCTCAATTGTTTTGGCGTATACGGTACGGTGCATCCCTTAGTGGTCCCCACCAAAGAATTTATGACATAAAATATTCCAAAACTTAAAATATGAATTATACAAAACATATTAACATGTTATCTATCATTACAAACTATATATTGTTGGAAAGCTCTAAGAATGTAGTTTTCATATTTCAAAACCATAAATGTAACTGTAATTTATTTATTTGTGTATAAAAAAAAAAGTATGCCGCAAACCTCATAGCAAACCAACACAAACTTCAGTTTTTTGATAATTTAATGTATTAAAAATAATAGTATATTGCATTTTTTTTATTTATTACAAATAAATGTAAACTGCTAAAAATATATATTTTCACCTCCAGTCACTTTCGTAAAAAAACTTTAAAGTGTCTTCTTTAAAACAAGACCCAAATTAGGCTTCTAGACCAAAAAAATGCCAAAGTTATATTAATTTGAAGGTGCACGCACCTTTTCACCACCCCGCACACACTAGCTGCGCCAGTTAAAGGGTTAAATCATACAATGTAGTAATGTTGGCTATTAGCCTTATTTTTCTGCGGTTTAATTATACAAAATTTGATAAATTAATGTTTTTTTTATAAAATGTCATTAAACTGGGCATCCCATGGCACCATCTCGGGGCCCCCGAGTTTGAGAACCAGTTTAAGGTAACAAGTCAGTGATTACGAAATTATAAGGTTGGATTTGGTGAATTACACACCCTTAACAAAAACACACCAAAACTTTTCCCAAAATCGTAGAAGATCATGTTCTGACATTAAAAGACCAAATAGTTGTGTTACAAATTAACCACGTGTTACATTGTGCGCCACTCTCCATTATTTCTCGAGCGAGTTTCTTTTGGCGACCGGCTTACGGAAGTCGCAACAGGGTAAAACACAAAAAGCATCACACACATAAAAACATCAATATACCACCAATATACATACTTTCATTTCACTGTTACTCATATCTTCTTTTCATTCACAATCTTTCCCAGCCGCCTCTGTACCTCCCTCACTCTCTCGATCTTTCTCAGGTGTCGCCGGGCTTGGTTTACCATGCCGTACAGTTGAAGAAAGACCCGTAAAGGCTTTTGGTTTTTGAACCTGTAAAAAAATTCCCCATAACACGCGCTTGAAACTTTCGACTATGATTCAATTTGAATGGAATTTAGTCTTCAATGAGTCAATGAGTCAATCACTTTATCGTTTGCCGCCTTGTAAATTTGGGAAGAAAAAAAACAGTGAAACATTTAAATAAAAAAGCAACACAAGGGTCGTAGATCAACTTCAGTTTTTAATTTTCACACCCGAAAAAAAGGACAATAAAAATAAAAATACACTTTTAACAGGCTACAGTCATCACAACCAATGCAATAGAATAAATTCCTCTAATGCTGCAAATCAATGTGCTAAGAAAATCAATTCTTTTGTTTTTCTCATCCTCCTGTCGTATTTGACTCTCCCGCGCTTCAGGGCCTGGGGAGGGTACCTAAACCAAACGTGGGGGTTTTGCTACAAACCTGAGTCTTATTTACTGAGTTCATGAATTAGATAAAGCCACCCGAGGCTTGATTGAGGACGCCTCTGGTTTTGAATTGCTTTAAAGTACAAAAATAAAGAAAGACCCCGCACGCCTTCTAAAGCTGACCCGCTCCCAGCTTCTGTTGCCAAAAAGTTAGGGGCTGTTAGTGTGGAGTGCTTGTGTGATTCACATGGTCCTCTGGTTGGTCAACAAGGAGCAGGTAAACACTTCAGTCATGGGGGAGACTATGTAACACCTTTAAAAATGACACAAACAGGCCTTTATGTGGGTGAGGCCAAGGCATTTCATAGCTTGGGAGTGTTTGTAGACTATTAGATTATGGTTCAAGATTCAATTCTCTCCAATTGATTCATTGAAAAACACGATACACCTCATTGCGTGTAAAAGATGCAGCCGTTTATCTGCATAGTTTTACTATAAAAGTCTTTCTGTACCTTGATGGTAGGTACTGAATGCTATATTACGAACAGAAGCACGCCTATTGTCTTGCATATGCTCTGTGCTATGTTATGCCTCACCTGCACCCCCCCACCCAATAACCATGTGCTATAGCAGATAAAAGATATGTCTATATTAATATCTCTTACTCTTTAAGTTCCCTTTAACACAAATTACACTGTGTCCACTAGAGGACTTAATAATCTATCCCTTCTGATCATTGCCAAGCCGTATTTAAAATATGTGGAGCGAAGAAATAAGCAAAACAGGTATTGGATGAAGTTGGAGTGATCTATGCATTCGTCACAGGACTTATTGCACCCAGCCACGTTTTACAAAACTGGTGAATTCAAGTTTGGTGATTCCAAATTTGCCCACCTGAAAGTTGCCTAAATAAACAAGCTCAGCTTAAGAGATCACATGAAAAGATGAAGCTGTGCTTTTTAGGACTGTTGTCAGTAACAAGGGTCTACATAGACAAGAGATAAGCCTAATGCTATGGTGTAGTGTGTGACCTGTTTATCTCAGTAGGAGTTGAATCAATGTTGAGTCAATCTTGAAGCACAGCCAAACAAAGTTCGGCTGCAACACAATTTTCTCAAAAAAACAATGCATTTAATCATCAAATATAATCGAGATTGATTTGAAATACATGCTTTAAAATGGACAGGATCTGAGCCATCAAAACCTGTGAATCCCATACAGAGTCTTTCACCAAGGTTTCATGGGGGGAACAAGCACACGCTTACCCAATCTCAAGTGTTCTTTATAAGCCTCAGACAGGAACAGGATGTGACATGGGTACCCAAACCACAAATCTGAGGGTACGGAAAAGGCAGCGCAAGAGGAGGAGAGGGGCGAGAGACGAGAGGGAGAATAATGAAAAGAAGAGACAGGGACGTACGTAGAGTGGCTCAGGAGTATTGTTGTGGTACCCCGAAACCTGGCCTATGGAGAGGTCTACCTGTTGGTGACTGGGTTGATGGCCCATGTGGGCCTGTGGGGTAGGCATACCCTCCATACGTGTATGGACGTGGGAACGGGGCAGGCGCGGGACCAAACTGCCCAAACGGTGGCCCAGGAAACTGGCTGGGCTGCGTGGGGTATGGGCAAACTGGGGGACCAAGAGCGGGGCCGGGGTAGCCGGTTGTTGCAGGGTAAGGGGCACCCTGGCTGGGGTACGGCTGAAACGCTGTGCTAGAGTTGGTGGGGCCTGCTGCAGTGGCTGAAGGGGGGTGGTTGGGGGGTGGTACAACAGGGTAGGGGCTGTAAGGAAGAGCAGAACTGGAGGCATTGGAGGGTGGATTCATTTTGGAGCTCTGTTGCTGCTGTGGCTGCTGTTGTTGCCACGGCGATGATGATGATGATGATCCAGCATCCTGATTGGCAGAGGGTTGTGATGTCATTGCAGCATCACTTATCCCTTTGCTTTTTTGGCTGAGAATTTCTTGCAGCTTTTCAATACGTATCCGTCTCGTGTGAGTGAGGGAACGGAGGGAAAGAAAGCGTTCGAGGAAAGAGTCCAATGTTATCGAACCTTCCAGAAACTCATTTGCTAGAGTCTGAGAGAGAAAGAAATAGACAGAGTAAATTTAAATTAGTAACAGTAGTTGTGTTTCCATCCAGTTTTGTTATTAAAGGATTAGTCCATTTTCTTAAAAAAAATCCAGATAATTTTCTCACCACCATGTTATTCAAAATGTTGATGTCTTTCTTTGTTCAGTCGAAAAGAAATTATGTTTTTTGAGGATTTTTCTAATTTTAATGGACTTTAATGGAACCCAACACTTAACACTTAACTCAACGGAGTTTCAAAGGACTCTAAACGATCCCAAACGAGGCTTAAGGGTCTTATCTAGCGAAACGATTGTCAATTTTTGACAAGAAAAATAAAAAATATGTACTTTTAAACCACAACTTCTCGTCTTCCTCCGGTCCTGTGATGCTCCAGTGCGACCTCATGTAAATGCGTAGTGATGTAGAAAGGTCACGTGTTATATATGTGAAACGCACATTTGCGGACCATTTTAAAGAATAAACTGACACAAAGACATTAATTAGTATCATTCCACATACAACAACGTCGGAATGGTCATCTTTCTCCACACTTGTAAACACTGGGGCGTAGTTTCGCATACATCATCCGTGACCTCTTGACGTAATGACTTATTGCGTGAGGTCGTGCTGGCACATCACAGGACCGGAGGAAGACGAGAAGTTGTGGTTTAAAAGTACATATTTTTTATTTTTCTTGTCAAAAATGACAATCGTTTCGCTAGATAAGACCCTTATGCCTCGTTTGGGATTGTTTAGAGTCCTTTGAAACTCCGTTGAAAAAACTGTTAAGTGTTGGGTTCTATTAAAGTCCATTACAATTAGAAAATCCTGGAATGTTTTCCTCAAAAAACATAATTTCTTCTCGACTGAACAAAGAAAGACATCAACATTTTTGGATGACATGGTGGTGAGTAAATTATCTATAGATTTTTTTTTAAGAAAATGGACTATTCCTTTAACAAAGTAAATATGCATAAAAACTTTTGCGAAATTTACTCCAGTCTCAGACTGCAATCTCCATTCTGTTTTTATTCAAATCGCTTTTATTGATAAAATGGTCTATGTGATGACATCACAAATAGGAATTGTGGCATACATTTTTGTGTATCGCAAAAAATATATAACTTTGAACCATTTCCATTCACATTTTTGTGTATTTTGCTTTGTCTACCTTTTCTTTTAAAAGGAAAGCGTATTTAGAAAGTTTATGGTAATTTGCCAGCTGTCATTGAAATAAAAAAAAAATTGCAATTGTACAAAATTACCTAAACACAGCATCAAAAAGCTGCAAAGGTCCTAAAGTAAAGGTCTTAATGGGTCCACTTGAATCCAAACACCCGATGTCCAACCAGAGTGTGTTTGGGTCTAAGTCTTTACGACTGAAGCTCAGCTGAGACCAGGTCGGGTCTGATATTTTTGTGGCTTTAGTCTATATAAACCTTAAAAGTGATCGACATTTTAGCATTTTAAGAACAGATAGTGGTTCAAGTAGTTGCGCATACTCGAACATACGTTGCATTTTGGTAAAACGCATGTAGAAAAGAAATAAACGTTACCTTGCGCCCAATAAATATCATAACATCTATCAAGCAATTCTCGCTGTATTACAATGTGTCTTTATGACACAGTTTTTATAGTTTTAAAGCTTTATAGATGTTTTATTAATATTATGAAATTGTTTTTATTTTTATATGTGTGTTTTAGTTAGATTTTAGGTATTTTGTTTGTGATTTTTTTTCATTTGTTTATTTTTTATATTGCTACAAAGGTTTATTTTTTATATATATAAATTTAAAATTTTGTTTGTTTTATCAAATAATATTTAAACAACTATTTGATTTGATTTCAGTTAGGTAAAGAAATAAATTAAAATGATCATAAATGCGCTCCAAATTTAAAAATCTGTGGGTTTTAAGATGCTGTTGTGCCCTTGGTGGTTGCACATGATGAAAATCTATCATGTACCACATTTACTTGCGTTAAAGCAGTTTTTTTTTTTCGACAAAAAGTGTTTCCACACTAGTTTTTGTGACATTTAAGATGCGCTAAACTTAAACAGAAAATCATTTTGTTTACATCTGCAAAATTGTATTCAATAATAAGCATTTCCATCAACTTTATTGATAAACTTTTTGATGTGCTAACTTTATCCACAGAAAAGCCTTTGGAAAGATGGCTCTTTATTACTTTTTATAGTAAATAACTTTCATTACTAAGTCATTTACAAACATTACTCAACAACTGATGAAAAGTACAAGATGTTGGTCAATATGGGGTAGTTTCCCAGACAGGGATTAGACTAGTCCTGGACTAAAATAAATTTAAGAACTGCCCAAACTGAAAACAACTTGCACTGACATATCTTAAAATACATCAGTGACCTTTGTTTTGCCTCGAAATGCACACAAGTAATGTTTTTAGGAAGGCATGTTTGTTAAAACTAGTTATATTTCCTAATTAAACTAAGGCCTAGTCCTGGCTTAAGCTAATCTCTGTCCGGGAAACTATCCCATAGTTTTACTCGTTCTAAAATAAGCAACATACTAACAGGTGATATGAAACGATCAATTTAACCTAATACTTTATTGTAACAAAAGTAACTGTTTAATCCAACAAATTATAAAATATAAATGTCAATAATCGTCAACTTATTCATCAGTAGAAGATACACAAACTTGACAGTGTCAACAACAGACAACAAGTTAATCATGTAGGAAACTGTGGCTCACCTCAGATTCTTCCTCTGTGTTGTCGCCCTCTATCTGCAGACGAGATAATAGCGCCTCTGGAGACACCTGCCCCATTATACTGTCTACAGAGAGAGAAAGAGAAGTGAAAAAGAATGTAGACGACAGGTGTAATAATGACTAAGAAACTCAATGAGATCAGGTAATGTAAACAGATGTCTTAGCTATGAATATGTAATGACGTAATGGAACAAACAATAATGAATGGAAAGAATAAACCAAAAATGAGACTACAGAAAAGAAAGAGGTTCCTATGGCCAGACACATAGCAAAAATGTGATGTAATGTCACGGATGTACAAATTAGGGGAGGGGAATGAGTGTCCTATAGTACAGAAAAAAGATGTTCTGGTTGAACAACAAGTTCTTGTTAGAAACTCAGCAAAGCTTTCTGTGTCTGTTAAAAGTCTCTGTAAGGAGTCACAGAAAGCAGAAAAGAAATCGATGGTTGCAGTATGCCACAGCAATGTTACTAATTTTAGATTAACTGTAGTAAGAACAAAAGTATTGAATGGACATTGTACTTTCACTTGAATTTAATTGCTCAGCAATAATGGAATAGAATGGAATCTGCTATGATGCTGCTTTCCTTTTATATTACAAAAGAAAATCCCTTGTCTTTAAGAGAGAAGTTTCTTAAACTTTTTAAGAGTACAACACTTAAAATTCCTCAAGTTTTCGAGAATAAAAAGATTGAATTTGGTTACGCTTTTCACTCAATAATAGTTCAATGGGGCGAATTCCAATCTCAACCCCATGCCCTATTCTTGTTCGAAGGTCAAAACACTTAATGTATAAACTCTAGAGGAAGTTGCGCAATTGTGTATCATACGGTGGACAATTACAATACACAAACAGAGCAATGAAAAACAACGTCAATTTTACTTAATCCAGGGTGAGGGTTTATGTGGCGTCCCTTTCCCGAAGTGCCCTTCAGAGGGGGAAATATCTTGTTTTGAACGCACCCAATGTTTAATTTCTCCATGATAAATCCACATTCCTGTTTAAATTTTGAAAGTTAATATTCCTTCATTTCAGTAATTTCTGCTATTTTCCCTGTTTGTTCTGGTGATTTACCAATATATTGCATTTTATATAGATGCATTTTTTTAGTTGGCTAATAAATCTTTCTGTTCCTTACTAGTCATGAGACATGCAAGAACTAATGCCATTTCACGTACCTCCATATTCGAATCAATTGAGTTGGTATTGTCTATTTAAATAACATATGTGTAGTAACTATTGCTAAAGGCTCAATATATAAATCTTTTTTTTTCCAACACAAACCCATTGTTTGCTCCAAAAGACATTTATTAACCCACTGGTTTATAACTGGATTACTTTAATGATGGATCAATGCACTTTGATCCCTATCAATGTTATAAAGCATTATAAAGCAAGGAAGAGCCAGGATATTATTTAATATAACTCTGCTTGTGTCCGGCTGAAGAAAGACAGACATAAACATCTTCGATAACATGGGGCTGAGTAAATAATCAGTACATTTTAATTTTGGAGTGACTACTCATTTAACCCCCCCGTCCCACACACTATTTATTACCTCTAAGGACACAGTGCTGTTTGTATTTCTCTCTCACTGCCTCAAGTTCAGTGTATTTTTCCACCAGCCGTGATCTCTCCGTCTCAAGGCGGGGCTTCATATCAAGGTTTTGCTCTGCCAGACTACGGTTGGCAGCCAGGGCCATTTCCCTCTCCAGCTGAATATTCTGAATCTGCAAAAAAATAAATATAGTGATAAAAATGTGCCGTTTTGGGGGTGTCCCTTTTAAATGCAAATGAGGTGATCTGTGCACTAAATGGCAGTGCCGTGGTTGGATAGTGCAGATTAAGGGGCAGTATTATCCCCTTCTGACATCACAAGGGGAGCCAAATTTCAATGAGCTATTTTTTCACATGCTTGCAGAGAATGGCTTAACAAAACTAAGTTACTAGGGTGATTTTCTAGGTTGATAGAAGCACTGGGAACCCAATTATAGCATTTACATGGAAAAAGTCAGATTTTCATGATATGTCCCCTTTAAGGGGCTAATATACCCAACAAATTCCAATGCATTTGCATAAGAACAACGCAAATGGTCCAGTTCTAATAAAAAGTGGTAGTTAGTCTTGATGACAAATTGTTGCTAGATGATTCAGATTCATTTTTAAAAATGCAACTAAAACATCAATTCAAATCAGATCTTCTCAAGGATGTGGTATTTGAATGTCTCAAAGAGTTTGACAGATACAGTCAAAAGCATATTCTCAAAGATAAAACCAAAATAAACCATCTTAATGTCACTGTACTACCCTGAAAAATCACTAGGAAACAAGAAACCAATTAAATTATAAACTTATACCAACAACAAGCCAATAATAGAAACATCAGCGGATTAAACAACATTTTGCTGAGGTCTACTTAATAGCAGAATGGTAATCAATATTCTAAGAATATACTTTTATTTCAGCCTACAATGACTTAAATCACCTCATCAGATTCCAATGCCATAGACTCCACCCGCTCCGAGTTGTCCAGCAAATCCTGCAACTCGGACTGAGTGAGATCTTGAAGCTTCTCCATTGATTTGCTAGGACAGCTGATGGGGAATAGAAACGTTTATATATAAAACTATTCCAGTTGTTTGAACACATTCAATAAAGCAGAGCTTAAAGAAATATTCAATTTTCTTAAAAGAAAAATCCAGATAATTTACTCAACACCATGTCATCCAAAATGTTTATGTCTTTCTTTGTTCAGTCAAGAAGAAATTATGTTTTTTGAGGAAAACATTGCAGGATTTTTCTCATTTTAATGGACTTTAATAGACACCAACAATTAACACTTAACTCAACACGTAACAGTTTTTTTCAACAGAGTTTCAAAGGACTCTAAACGATCCCAAACAAGGCATAAGGGTCTTATCTAGCAAAACGATTGTCATTTTTGACAATAAAAATAACAAATATACACTTTTAAAGCACAACTTCTCGTCTAAATCCGTTCCAGCGCGACCTAACGTAAATGCGTAGTGACGTAGGGAGGTCACGTGTTACATATATAAAACGCACATTTGCGGACCATTGTAAACAATAAACTGACACAAAGACATTAATTAGTATCATTCCACATACAACAACGTAGGAACGGTCCTCGTCCTCAACACTTGTAAACACTGGGGCGGAGTTTCGCGTTCGTCCTCTGTGACCTCTTGACGTCATGACGTATTGCGTGTGGTCACGCTGGGGCATCACGACCGGATTTAAACGAGAAGTTGTGCTTTAAAAGTGTATATTTGTTATTTTTATTGTCAAAAATGACAATCGTTTTGCTAGATAAGACCCTTATGCCTCGTTTGGGATCGTTTAGAGTCCTTTGAAACTCCGTTGAAAAAAACTGTTACGTGTTGAGTTAAGTGTTAATTGTTGGTGTCTATTAAAGTCCATTAAAATGAGAAAAATCCTGCAATGTTTTCCTCAAAAAACATAATTTCTTCTCGACTGAACAAAGAAAGACATTAACATTTTGGATGACATGGTGGTGAGTAAATTATCTGGATTTTTCTTTTAAGAAAATGGAATATTCCTTTAATTTCATGTCTGACATAAGGATTCCAATATTTCACCAAAATAACAAATTAAAGTCAACATTTATTCACTCTAATATCGTTCAAAACTGCATACGGAGTCACATGACACTTTTTTCTATAGAACCAAAAAGAAGATATTTTGAGAAATGGTGGTTTTGTATCTATACAGTGGAAGTCAATTGGGAGCCATTGTTGTCTGATTACCAACGTTCTTCAAAATATTTTCTCTTTTTGATCCACATAAGAACTAAAGTCATACGGGTTTGGAATGCCGTTGGGTAAAGGATCAAAGAATTAGATTTTTGGGTGAACCATCCCTTTAAACATACAAACTACAGGACTGCATATGTTTATTCTAATGCAGACCTTTTAATCTGACATATAAGGCCACAGTAACATTTTAACCTTGTAACTCTTGGTAAGTTTGATATAGGTTATTTTAAAAGTCTCACCTAATTACTACATTTTCCGCGATAAATTTATGGTTACTGTGGTTTTATTGCAAATGTCATGGTTAAACTCTGGCTATACCAAAAAAACGCAAAGACACAAAATGACAGAATGCTAGGTGGTTTCTCTGTCATTCAAACTGTAAGTCAACTCTTTTCTTGTCCTTAAAAATTAATCACACATACTTACAAGGCACAAGCAAATCAAAGTCCTCTCCGCACGCTGCTCATGGAAAAACATCAAACTTAACTGGAAGCGAGTGACGTGGAGATGTATACGGAAGCGCCGAGACTGACAAACAGCTCGCTGGCGACTTCAACGTTAAAACCGGCTTTCTGTGAGAAACACGCACGCGGTGGTATTAATGTGAGGTTTAACGTTTTACCGGTTTAACGCGACAGACCGGGAATATGTGCGCGAGATTATTGCCGGAGAGCGGAATCTCCCCGCGGTTAGCGCACAGCTAGCACACTTAAAGGAAGGCAGTTGTGTAAGGCGGGTTCCTGATTCTCAAAAAACAGCGTCAAACGGAAGGACACCTCGAAACCAGATAATAATATATGTCTAGCAAAACAGCACCGATGTCAAATTAAACAAAACAGCACAAATAAGCCTTTTTTGACGGGGTATATGCCTATTCTTAAGGGAAAGTTTTACTTCTCGTTGACATATATCGCGGCCATCTTTGGACGAGTCCAATGTTAATTTTGTCCAAGTATGTCTAGGGAGGAAAATGATTTTTTAAATGCGCAATTAATGTTTAAACACAAGAAGATACAATAAACATTTATATTGTAGCTAACATTGTTATGTTACCTATATATAATGCAAGAATTTAACAGCACGATTATAGTTTAGTTGAAACACTATTAGGCACCCCCCAACTTTGATTTTATATGGTATCGTCCCTTGTTCAGCTGACTGAAAGGGAAACCCCGATGTGACGGGAATAGTTCCTATGTGACATGGCACTAGTTACAATAGGGTTTGTCTTAATATTTTATTCCACAAACATTTATTTTGTACAATTTGTTATTTCAACAACTTGTGAGTTTATTTATGTTTATATAATTGTTACATTATTACAGAAGTAATAGTCACTAGTGGGAAAAAATATTACATGTAATGCCTCTTGGTTATATATAGGCTAGACAAAACAAAACAAAAACAAAAATACAAATTAAAATATCAAAGTGATATCATTAAATTTATTTTACTTTAAAACAAAGAAACGCATTGTATATAAAAGCATATAAAATGTTATATCAGTTGGTTTTCAGTCCTTGGAATGCAGAAACTGATAAGAAACCATTAACAGCCAGAGTTACAATATCATAAAACATTAGCTGCCCAGAGATCGCTTTGTAGAAATTCTGTAAAAGGAGATTTTATAAGATCATGTTAATTTTTTTCTGCAAAAACATATAAAATCGTGGTGTCATAAATACATTTTCCAATTAACAGTATATATAAACAGTGTGAGTTATAGCACAAAAAATATGTCTTATATATTATTTTAACTCTCTCTGTTAAGCATTAGCATCTATTAGAGAGTATCCATATTTAAATAGTTAAGAGCATGTGAATTAAAACTGATACTTTTTAGAGGAAACTTTTAAGTTTTATGTTAATAGTAAATAAATAACACTTACGTGAAATACATATTCTGGACATAAATTAAGGTCGTACTCTTGGCAAGATGAATAGACTGGAATGTTACTTGCAGCATAGGCATACAGAACAAGAGCAATCACTGCCATCCCCAGGCTAGCAATACCAGCAAAGAGACATTTTCTTAACTAAAAGAAAAAACATTGTTACAACTTAAATTTCAGAATAATGCATTACAATTTGCATCCAATAGGAATATTTTAACATGCAAGTCATCAGAATTTACCAGTTGTCTGCTAGGAGTTCTTTCAGATGCCATACTTAATGACCCAGCAAGCAGACACTAATGGAAAAATGTAATCACAATTACATGAGACAATAGATCATTTGCAAGATTTAACAATAAAGGAAATTATTCTTTATTAATCTTTACACAACAATACTCATCAATACTCTTTGTTTTGCCGCAAAATGCACACAAGTAATGTTTTTAGTAAGGCATGTTTGTTAAAACAAGTTTTATTTCCTAATTAAACTAAGGCCTAGTCCTGGCTTAAACTAATCCCTGTCCGGAAAACCGCCCCTAAATGTGTTGTCCTTAACTAGACACAAAAAGTGTTGTTTTAACATAACCGTTTTAAGAGTTGCAACACTGACTGACATATAAGACTATGTAAGAAAACAAAACAAATGTTCTGTAAGGACTTAAAATATACATACCACACAACCACCACACAGGGGACAGATAAACAAAAACCTCATATCAGTGATGGCGCTGTAAGTTGGCGCAGCCAAAAGAATTTGAAACAAACCAAGTAATATTGCCATTACCTAAAGGTAAGAAACACATGTTTAAGGATAAATACAAACATGCTCAACAACTCTCTAATTGAATAGTGGATATAAAATACTATTTTCGCTTTAATTGTCAAACAAATCACCCAGCACAACTTACCGCAACCACTTCAGGGTCGTAAAACCTAAACAGGCGGTGTGATTTGGGAAGATCTGTGTTGACAGATGCTGTCTGTGTGGTTGACATCTGTTAAAGGGATTCAAGAATGGTTAAAATGCACAGAAAAACAACATTTCAAAAAGAAAAAGCTCTTTTTCAATCTGTTTAAGCATTGTTTCTCAAACTTTTTCAGTGTGCGCCCCCCCCCCCCCCTTGTGTACGATGCATCCCTTCGTTTTAAACAAAACATATTAAATGATTCAATATAGTGCTGTTGGTTAGTAGCCTTATTTATTTAGATTTAATTATACAGAATTTATGATAAATTCATTTATTTTATAAAATGCCATCTCAGGGCACCCAATTTGAGAACTCAGCCATACAGAACATTTAACATCTAAAGAATTTTGCTGCACAAAAGGTTCTTTGTAGTGAAAAGGGTTAGATTAAAAATTGTTTTGAACAATATTTACTAAAAGGTTCTTTGCAGAAACCTCAAACTGTTCTTTCATGGCATCACTGTGAAGAACCATATTCCAGACCTTAATTCTTAAGATTTTCAAGGCTAATTGTAAGTCGATATATCCTCCCTACGGACTATCGGAATGTTGAGGGGGTGGTAGCTAGAAGGGATACAGCTACGGTCAAAATCTCGCCGAATGAGCGCTGTTTTTTCATCTTAATCCTACCCCCAAAAATAACCCTAACCCCAACGTTTCACCGATTAGGCCGTAGCTGTATGTAGCCACAACCGGTTTTTATCCTAATCATACACCCCTAAACCCAACGTCTTGCGAGATTTGTCGGTAGCTGTATCCCCTCTAGCCAGAACCGTTGCGGGAATACAGCTGCTGGTGAGGAGAAGAGTAGAAGAAAAACATCGTGTGAGAAGAGGAAGTGGGCGGAAACAATACAGAACATCGCAGCTGGATGCAATTCAGTATTACTCAATAGCAAATGAAGCTGTCTAAAAGAGCCTATGTATTTATTTATTTATTTATTACATTTTTAAGCACAAATGCAACAAACATAAAACAATCACTTTATGTACAGCCATCAAGTCGCAAAAAAACACTATAAAAATAAACAGTCTTTTATCGATTAATGTTACTTATAAATGTGTCCGCTTACAGTACTGTTCATTATAATAAGGCACGGGAGACTTACCTCGAATGCGGTTTCAACGTATTCTCGAAACTTTCCTCGCAGTGGAAATGTGCTGTTTATGAAGTGACCAAGACTCAAAGGCGCATATCGGGGGGAGGGGGCTGGACAGACTAAAAACCTTTGCAATTCGAGTGTTAAAATCTTAAGGGTGGGACCCCAACATTTTCTCTGCCAGAAAGAAATACAAAGCAAGACCTTTGAATTGAATTTTGTTGCACACTTACAGGAAAACGCGGGAGATTCTACGAAATTGCGCTCGGGTTGTGTTGCATTTGTCACCCCAAGTTTTTATAAACAGTCTAAAACAAAAATAATCTAAGGATGACTTTGATGGTGTCGACTGACCTGTCAGTGACCACTGCTCCGTCCGACGTCGAGGTCAAACTAAAGCAAAAACAAAACGCCTTGGAGGAAAACATCATGAAAGGGGAGCCCAAAATATTCGGGGTGAGTAAACTTTTTTGTTTGAAATAATTAACGATGAATAAAAAAATCTCGCTTAAAATTTTTATACATCTTTTGGAGTGATACAAAATTGTGTTTTATGATATAGAAATCTTGTTTGTCGAACTGTCCAGTGGTTGAGAAAGTGATGGTTTATGTCATTGCGCAACCTCTTTCTGTTTGTCTCTAATGTAGGTCTCTCAGATAGTTTTAGGATTAATGATCATCTCCTATTCAATACCTCTCCTCCTCGTTGACAGCACGCTGATCCTCGACTTTGGTGTGCCATGGTGGAGTGGCCTTATGGTAATATTATAACAAAATGTTTCAGAGGAAACGCTGTCAAACAAAAAGGTACAATAACGATAAGGTTGTCACTGGGGTGGAACTTTTTTCAAAAGGTACATATTGGTACCTCAGGAGTGCAGATTGGTTCCTCAAAGATACATCTGTATCATAATGGTACATATTAGGACCTTTTAAAGGAACACGGCGACATTTTGGGACTTTAGCTTACTCACCGTATTCCCCAGAGTTAAATAAGTCCATACTAACCTTTTTCATCTCAGTGCATGCCGTAACTCTGTCTGACGCACCCACCGCTAGCCTAGCTATAGCTCAAATACTTGAAGTAAATGGCTCCAGCTAGCATACTGCTCCCATAAGTGACAAAATAACGCCAACATTTTCCTAAATATGTTGTGATTTAGTCACAGCGTGTGCAAATAACAAGGTCATATGAGACACAGCCATCTTTTAACCATATACATACTGAGAACTCAGAAGGCGAAGCATTGCTACTTGGGCGGAGTGATTAGCGCAACACTTGCGCAAACTCTCTGTATGTTTACGGTTAAACGATGGCTGTGTCTCATATTACCTTGTTATTTGTACACGCTGTGACTATTCAAATCACAACATATAAATAGGAAAATGTTGCCGCTATTTTGTCACTTTTTTAGGAGCAGTATGCTAGCTGGAGCCATTTACTTCCAGTCTTTGTGCCAAACTAGGCTAGCGGTGGGTGCGTCAGACAGAGTAACGGCATGAACGGAGATGATAAAGGTATGTATGGACTTATCTTACTCTCGGGGATACAGTAAATAAGCTAAGGTCCCAAAAAGTTGCCGTGTTCCTTTAAAAAAAGCTACTGTGACAACTTTTGTAAGTCTGTTTTGTTTTGTTTTCTGCGAGTTGTATATAGTAACGGATTAATTACCAGTTGTTGTTTATTTTTATCAAAATTGGTCATAGAAATTTGGTTAGTGCAAAAGATATGTGGTTTAATTATCACTAATTTATCCCTTTTTCCGAACAGTTTGTCATCTCAGGTTCAGTTGCAATAGCAGTGGAAAAGCATCCCAGGATACAGACAGTGAGTTGGAATATTCAACAGACTGTTTAAATATCTAGATATTAGCATATGCTGTTTTTTATATAATATAATTGTTATGTGTAATCATTGATTTTTTTTACATAAACATATTTGCAATCAGCATAATTCCTATAAATCAGTTTTTACCAAAAAAATACATTTATACACCTGCTTACTTTTTAATTTGAATTGCAATACAAAAAATAATAAAAGTGTATCCTCTCTTTAGCTCAATGCTTGCTTGGGTGTCTCTGTTGTGGCCATAATCGTGTCAGTCATTGCTCTTTTCCTGTACTACGCTGACGTTGCATATAATTCGCCAACGATGTGTTTAGATGATTGTAACCAAAGGTTTTATGTCAGTGTATGTATACCACTACACTTATAAAAAATTATTTACTGTTAACTTTTTAGAGTAAAACATAAAGTGACCAATAAGAGCTCTTTCTTTAAACAGAATTTCAGCCATAGCGTGAAGGTCATGCTAACCATTGTCCTTATGGCCGAGACAGGAATGGCATCTGCTTTCACAGCTATTCTGTATCAACAGAGAAAGAAGTTTATTGGTTATGCGGTAAGATAAAAAGTTAATTTAATTCAATAATTGTCATTGACCAGATCATTGACGACCGAGCTGACCAACATGAAATTAATCCTCTCTCTCTCTCTCTCTCTCTCTCTCTCTCTCTCTCTCTCTCTCTCTCTCTCTCTCTCTCTCTCTCTCTCTCTCTCTCTCTCTCAGACTGTGGTTGAATGAAATCCCAAAGAATGACGGAAATAAGATAAAGGCATACTTCATTTAGAAATATTATACTTACTAATTCACTGTATAGTTATATTACTTATATGCATTGCAATATTTTTAAAGTGTTCGTTTTCAGAAATGTTTTCAGTGTAATCCACATTTTCAACTTCTTTTAAAGAATGTTTTTATTAAAGTTACATTTTACACTCAAAATTGTGTTGCCTTCGCATCATTTCATATTGCCAGGAAAAAGAAAACTGGTTACGTTTATTTCATATGATGCCTGGTGTCAGAACAGTATTAACTGTGCAGGTTATTACAACAAGTTGACAATGTGTAAACATAAAGAAAACTAACAGTTTATACGGTTAGTTTTATAAGTTTGCCTGCATTGCAAAATGCATAACAAGCCTTAAATGCAATCTGGTAAAGGCTTGGCTCATTAAAGGCATAGTTCACCCAAAAATGTAGTAATTTACTTTAATAATTTTTACTTGTCTCATGTTGTTACAAACCTGTATAAATTTCGGTGTTCTGATGAACACAAAGGACGATATTTTGAGGAATGTTTGTAACCAAACTGACCATGAGCCCCATTCAGGAAAAAAGAAAAGAGTGGAAGTAAATGCCTTTACTTTTTCTTTAGCCTAGATCCAACGCGCCCCACAGTGGATATCTGCCGTAAGTGCATTACTATTTTGTAATAAAAAATAATGTTGTAGCATTCGGTTTATCGATGATGTTCGTTAGATGTGCCACTAGATGGCAGTGTAATAATAAAAAAGTGAACAAAAAGTGGAGGGAGCCAAGTGAAAAAGTCATACGGTTGTCTTCATGCTATTTAAACGCGGACCCGAGGTTCACAAGTTTCTCTATTGTATGTTTATGGTTGAATAATATAAATCAAGCAACAAATGTAACCATCACGTCTATGCCATTAAAATGCCATCGGTAGGCGGCAACGTTGCGCCTTCCAGGGAACAGGAAGCAGGCGTTTCTGCGGGAAAAGATACATGTTCTAGTTAAACTTAGGTGTGGTCATATAAACATCCACAGATCGACCCATAAGCAGATACGCTTTATTTAGCATTAAATGTTGGTGGAATTGGGCTATTATTTTATTTTAAAAGTCGTTCGCGAAGAACAATTTGCGCATCAGTTTAATACTCGGGTGGAGTTGACGGTGTAAAAGCAGTCTTGCAACCATGGGACGGTTTCTATATGTTACACTTGTACTTTCAGTTTCATATCAGCTTATATTGCCTTGTTACTCATTGGATTGGGACAGCCAGTCTAGTTCCCTTCATAATGTACGCTCCATTGTTGCAAGTTTGTCCGAGGAAGCCCACAGTTGCCTCGTCTCTATGGTCGGTGAAAAGGTAGTAGATTCGTCCTTAAAGGTGAGCTCATTTCAAGCACACAGACTCAAAAAGTTGCACGAACAGATTAAGTTGGATAGGTGAAGCTTCATTTATTTGAAAACGTTACTTTTTATATTTTATTATAATGAATTTTGTAATTTTGTGGTTTAAAGGGGACATATCATAAAATGGGACTTTTTCCATGTTTAAATGCTATAATTGGGCACCCAGTCTATCTCAACATGGAAAATTTTAAAAAACCCTTCTCTGTAAGCGTTTGAAAAACTAGGTTATTGAAATTTGGCTCCCCTTGTGATGTCAAAAGGGGATCTTATTATAATAACACCGCCCCCTAATCTGCACTATGCAGCCATGACACTGCCATTTAGTGCGGAAAAAGAGAGGAAAAAATAATTGACAATAGAATTGAGTTTCAATTTCAACAAACCACAATCATGGTAATCAGTGTTTGCATTTCATCAGCTCATTTGCATTTTAAAGGACACACCCAAAACGGCACATTTTGCTCACAACTAAGAGGCACCTTTGACATGTTATAATAAATTATCTGTGGGGTATTTTGAGCTAAAACTTTACGTACGTACTTTGTGGACACCAAAGATTTATTGGACATTATCTTAAAAAAAGTCTTGTGCAATGTCCTCTTAAAAAGACACTTAGTATGACATTGTGCTGCTTGACATCTGATTCAATATTTTGTGCGCAATATCATTAGCCTACTTTAATGTGACTTAAATATAATCAATTCAACAAGGTTCATACATTTATCAGCTATTCCCATACTACTACTACTACTTATGATTTTTGTGTGCTTTACTGTACATAGTTTTTTAAATATTAAGACACTGTATGTTTATATGTGTTATATTTATTGCATCAGTCTGCACGTAATGGCGTAAAGTTGGTGTCAGAAGCAACGGCAGCGGCTCTCAACGTGGTCATCCGATACCTTACTGAAATCTTGGAGGCAGCGGGAATTAACGGTAATTAACAAAAATCTACTCATTTATCTGATGTCAATCAAACAACCTAGCTCATATTTATTACTTTCATTTACTGGAGTTAAACAATGAACCTTTTGGGCTTTTAAAGGGATAGTTCAACCAAAAATGAAAAATCTGTCATCAATTACTCGCGCTCAAGTTTTTACAAACCTGTACAAATTTCTTTGTTTTGCTGAACATAAAGGAAGATTTGTGTAAGCAAGCAGAAAACAGAAGCACCATTGACTTCCATAGTAGGAAAGAAAAATACTATGGAAGTCAGTGGTGCTCAAAAACGGTTTGGGTACATTGCTGAAAATGTCTTCCTTCCTTGTGTTCAAAGACATTTATACAGGTTTTGTATTGACGGTGAGACTATGACAGAATTATCTTTTTTTTTGTGAACTATCCCTTTAAGGTCCCTGTTGCATACTTGAAGTGTCCCATTCACAATTTTTACCCAGTACAATTTTCCACAGCTTGGAATAATGAAAAAAATGTGTATTTGTTATAAAAATAACCAAACACTAAGAAATATCATGTATCATGTTTAGTTTGAGGCCATCTAGTGGACCAAGTTAAACCAAGGCTTATGCATCATTTCTCTGTGTGTCTGTACAGCAAAACTACCCTTCAATCAAGTTACTGCAGAGGGAGTGATTTTTGTTGCTCAGTGGACCCTGCTGGCTCTGATTGCCTACTGGATATTATCCTTTATCCTGCGTCTGGTGGTCGGAGCTGTGAGACAGGCGCTGTGGCTGCTTAAAGTCATCTTTACAGTTGCCATGTTCTGGTTGATACTCAGCGACTCCGGTGCCTCCGCAGAAACCACAGCACTGAGATTAGCAGGCCTGGTGTGTGTTTGTGTCCTAATAGGTGTGGGGGGATCATCGACACAACGAGATACACAACTCGAGGACAAAATCAAGAAGTTGGAGAGACGGCTGAAAGATAAGGAAAGAAGCTGAGTGGAATAAGGAAACCTTCACCCGGTCCTGAAATATCTCTTGCTTTCTTGCAGCACAGTTGTTAATTTTGAGGATGTCATTTTGTAAATTATGGTGACTTTGAATAGTATAAATAGAAGCACAGTTTTGGTTAAACCCAAGCATGATTCATTTATAAACGTCACTGTAAAAAAATCTTTTTGCACTAAGAATCAACTTTGTTGCACACGTCATTTTGACTGTGTATGAGTGAGGAGTTGCTGCAACTTATAAAATAAAGTTGACATAACTAACTATAGCAAATTCAACTTAATTTAATAAGTTACAGCAACTTATCCCTTGTCAAGAATGTTGAAATGACTAGTAAATACTAGTTGATTAAACTTGTGAGTAAGAAATGTAAGTGCAAAATATTTTTTGACATTTGTATGTGTTAGTTACAAGAATATGAAATAGGGCATTTGAATGAAAGAGTTAAATCAAATTCACACAGAGAAGGGATTAGTTTGCAGGTACTGGGTCAGGTTACAGGTTATTTCGAGAAATCAAGTGCTCCTATTGCATTCAAACAATCATGTTTATGTTGCTTATTTTGCTACATTATTCAGGGATGGAGTAACATTGCAAAATGTGTTACTTAAAAATGCAACTGTCCTCTGCATGTGTGGTATCTTAAAATGTATTTTCTACTGTTGCAGGATTATTGATATCTCAAGTAATACTCTAATGTTTCGAGTACTGTGCCATAATAAAATACATATGTAAAGCTGAAAAGTCTGTGGTGACTTCTAAAGTTGCTAAGATGAAATAAAACAACATTTCACAGCATAAGAGAAACATTACAAAATGTATGTACACATTAAAGTTTACATGAATCAGTCTAACATACATTTTTATTGTCATTCTTCCTATTACAGTCTTAAGTGTACCAAAATGAACTGCAAATGTTTAGTACATTCCATAGGCCAGTGGTTCTCAAACTTTTTGATGTGCGCCCCCTTTGTATAGGGTGCATCTTTTGGCGTTCCCCCAAAGGAAAATTTATGTCAAAACAATCTTAAATTTAGATCTTAAATTAAACAAAACATTGAATGATACAATGTAATGCTAGCTTTATTTGTTTGACGTTTAATGAAACAGAATTTATGATAAATTCATGTAATTTATAAAATTGCTCCCGCCCACCAGTTTGAGAACCGCTGCCATAGTCGAACATATCAGAAGGAAAAGAATAATACACTGTAAAAAGTAAAACATTGCTGTTTTTCGTTTGATATAAATTTTTTTATTCCAATAGCCTAAAATTATTAGATTGTTAAGTAAAATTACATTTTGTAATTTGTATGTGTCTTTCAATCTAATTTCTTAGATTGATACAATATAAAATTATAACATAATGAAATTCAAATTATATATTCAATCAAAATATTTTCTTAGACTGATACAATATAAAATTATAACATAACAATGAAATTAAAATGATACATTCAATCAAACTATATTCTTAGATTGATACAATATAAAATTATAACAACAATGAAATTCCAATTATACATTCGATCAAACGACGTTTAGATTAAGCATGGTTTGCGCATGCGCACAGATGAAAACGCGAGAGAGATCTGGGAGAGACCGATGGAGAGGCCAGAACATGGATCTGCTGAACAGCGCGAACAGGACACGTTTGTCAGGTAAGGAGGAATTAAACATAATTGCACGTCTGCATTTGCGTTTCCAATGCCTGTACTTAAACTTGTCAATCACAGTATTGGGGTTATATTATTTTTTTTCTTTTTTTTTTTCTTTTTTTTTTTATTGGGGTTATATTATAGGGCGTGTTTGTATTTGGAAGCGACGTCACTCACAGTCGACCACGCTTCACTGCGCTTAAAGGTGCAATTTATAAGATATTTGCAGTAAAATATCCAAAAACCACTAGGCCAGTGTTATATATTTTGTCCAGCTGATTGCTATCAATATCTGTAATGTTTTCAACTACTTGTAAATCGTGAGAAAATTGCCATTCAAAACATTGACACTGGGCAGTCTCCTGTCAATGACGTCAATATCCACGTGACCCTTTGTTACCAACTTTACTGACGTAAAAAGCACATGACAACAGTGTTGTGTACAAATGCGGAAGTATGCGTTAGTGCCTGTCGGGGCTCATTTACAAATTCGTAGGTATAAATGGAGAATGAATTATTGGGTTAATTTAAGAGGACATAAAGAGTCTCATCCATTAAGGGGGTAAATGTAGAGTGTTGGGACCATGGAAATAAAAACATTAAAGTGCCCATCTTATGACTGCTTTTCCACAAGTTAAATAGGTGTATGAGTTCCATAAAACATGTTTCAAAAGTAGTTTGCTCGAAATAGCTTGTAGGAAAAGATTGTTAGCCATCTCTAGTAGCCTCTGTTTCAGTGCATTTCAGATTGTGCCATTTTGAGGTGGTCATTACATATTTATGAGCTGCTGCTCCTTTGATCACGCCCCACTATTAACGTCATGTGCGCATGCGCAATGTTATTGGGAGCAGTGCAGAATGTATTATTATTTTATATATATTATATTATTATTAACGGTTTATGTATTGTGTTTTCCCGGACAATGCTAACATATTCCCATTATAAAACATTTTCAAACGCATTATTTAGAGATTTAGACCCAGCGGGGATGTATACTGCTTGTGGGCGGGAGGATGTCAGTTTTTTTCTGCTTACAATATCTATATAGCCGACTGTCTGAAAACATGAATAATATTAACATTACTATACATCGTTTAAAAGGAATAACTTACGGGGTTTAGCATCAGTGTATGGTCTCTGTTTTGAGATACAGATGCTCTAGCATCATAAAGTGTTGTACTTTGTGACAAGTCCAGATGACAACATGCAAAATTTAAATGTAACTTCTTACCTTTATGTTGATTTAACGATCGCGAATCGAATCCAGACTGTTTCAGATGTGTGAATAATTCATGAAAGTCCAATAAAATAAATCCAATGACAATTTTTGTCCACAAATGTGTATAATCCGTGAAATATAGATATATAGTCTGTTGTTTACATCAGATTTCGCATAAACGTCTTGTAGTATAGTATAGTAGAATATTGCCTACAATCTGAGGACTATTTGCGTCGTAACACACTGTATATGCAGGGTTTCCCGCAGAAAATTTGTTAGTTAAGGTGGTAGGGTTGTGCAGGTGGGTGGGTGGCAATCAAAGGGGCGGGGCGTACGCGTCATGATGAAAATATTTTTATTTAAAACACTCAAATAAAACTCAATTTTGAAGAAACTATGACAGAAAATGAACACATACTAGATTATTAATGAATTAAATGTTTTATCAACAGGCTAGTTATCCTCCAGACATTGACGGATCATGTCTTTCTCTCATTTCGGCCATGTGGCACGTGCCCGCTCACAGTGTGAAGCGCGTCCACGCTATTCTCCGATATGCACTTGATGGCCTTTTGTGCAGCGAATATTTTTATTTATTTATTTTATTTTTTTTGGACGACCTTGTTAAGGTGGTAGGGTATCCCAGCTTAGGTGGGCCGCCCGAACTGAAAAGTGCTGCGGGAAACCCTGATATGAGATTATACTTTAGGTTCCTGTAAACATATAAACATGCGTTAAAACTTTGTTTTTAAAAGTAGGCGGGAGTATAATCCATAATATCCAAATAGAGGTGTTATTTCCGTGAGCCATGATAACAGTGTAGAGGATATCAGCGAAGTGACTGCTCTGTGCTCTCTAGCTACCTGGTGGGTGGAGACCTGCAAGTGGGGTGGTGGTTGGGAAAATTCTAACGGAATGTGACGACAAGGCTAGTTACGTCACAACGGAGCTGATTTTCAAATGGTGCAATCTGAGACTCAAGGCAAAGGACATTCAGAAACCTGTATCTCACTCAAAACAGCATGGATGGATTTTTTTCCAAGTTTGTATGCGTGTGGAAGCACCAGAGACACAAAATAACACCCCCAAAACCCAGAAAAAGTGAGTTTTTCATAATATGGGCACTTTTTGGAGTTTTGGAGGGATTGCTAATAGAGAAGCAGAAGTAGTGGGTATTGCTGATTGTAATGTTACTCCAACTTTGATCGTATCTAGAATCCCACCTTGGTTTTTTCCTATGCCGATTGTAGATTTTCAAATTCATATAAAAATGAAAAAGGAGGAAGATTCCCCTAAGAACATTATTGCGCACCAATATGTAGATCAGAATTATTCATCATGGTTACATATATACACTGATGGTTCGAAAGACCCTATCTCTGGTAGAACTGCTGCTGCAGTATATATTCTGCAATTTAAAACTAGTATTAAAAAAAGAATATCATATCATGTATCTGTGTACGCAACAGAATTAATTGCTATGGTGGTAGCCAGTGGGTAGAGGATTAAAACCAAGCTTAGTAACAATTTGTTCTGATTCTTACAAGTGGACTAAAATCATCAAGGCAAGACATTATATTCGAGATACTTGCTAGTTTGAGTTAGTAATGTAAGCTTAATAACATTTTTTTGGGTTCCTGCTCATGTGCGAGTGGAGGGGAATGAAGTGGTTGATAAGCTAGCTAAGGAAGCTCTAAAACATTCAGAAATAGAGGTCCAAATTACTCTGAGCAAAAATGAAGTTAAAGGGAAAATTAAAAACAAATAGCAAGAGGCATGGAATTGTGACAGCAAGGGTAGGTTTATGTATAACATTCAACAGCAAGTAGGAAATGGAAGATATGTTGTCAGGAACAGAAAAGAAGATACAGTAATTTCACGTATCCGAATGGGTCGTACTAGATTGAATCACTCTCTGTTTAAAATAGGAAAACATGAATCAGGGCAGTGTAATTATTGTAATCAGCCAGAATCCATAGAACATGTATTACTAAAGTGTAAGAAATATGAAAATGAAAGGTTAAAACTCATTAATAAAGTTAAGAATATGGGTGTTGAAGCATTCAATTTGATAAATCTTTTGAAAGAACAAGAAAAACAAAGTATTATATATGGTTCTATTATAAAATATATTAAAGAAATAAATAGGAGTATTTGATAGAATTTAACCTTTTTTTTTTATACTTTTATGTGAATGTCATATGCCTACCAGTGCTTCACACTCCAGTCTAGTTGGTGGCGGTAAATGCACCATAAGTTGGTTTGCCATCCGCCATAAAAAGCCAATAGAAGAAGAAGAAGGTGACGCATTTCCGCTCGCCCGCTAGTGGAGGTCACGTGTTTCCTGTTTGAGAGTGGAGCTCCACTTGCCCACATGTTCTAGTTAAACTAAGGTGTGCTCATATAAACCTCCACAGATCGATCCTTATGCAGATACGCTTTATTAAATGTTCACGGAATTTGGCATTTATTTTATTTTATAAGTCATTCGTGAAGAACAATTTGCGCATCAGGTTAAGGGTGTAAAAGCAGTCTGTTGCAACCATGGGAGGGTTTCTATATGTTACACTTGTACTTTCAGTTTCATATCAGCTTATATTGCCTTGTTACTCATTGGATTGGGACAGCCAGTCTAGTTCCCTTCACAATGTACGCTCCATTGTTACAAGTTTGTCCGAGGAAGCCCACAGTTGCCTCGTCTCTGTGGTTGGTGAAAAGGTAGTAGATTCGTCCTTAAAGGTGAGCTCATTTCAACCACACAGCCTCAAAGACTTTCACAAAAAGATTTAGGTTGGATAGGTGAAGCTTCATTTGTTTAATGTCACTTTTTATATTTTATATAAGTTACTGAATTCTGTAATTTTGTGGTTTAAAGGGGACATATCATGAAAATCTGACTTTTTCCATAAGTGCTATAATGGTGGCCCCCAGTGCTTCTCAATATAGAAAGTGTGAAAAAAAACCTTCTATGTAAGCATGCGAAAAAGTAGGTCATTGAAATTTGGCTCCCCTTGTGATGTCAAAAGGGGATCTTATTATAATAACACCGCCCCCTAATCTGCACTATGCAGCCATGACACTGCCATTTAGTGCGGAGAAAGAGAAAAAAATTATTGACAATACAATTGAGTTTCAATTTCAACAAACCACCATCATGGTGATCAGCGTTTGCATTTCATCCGCTCATTTGCATTTTAAAGGACACACCCAAAACAGCACATTTTGCTCACAACTACAAAGTGGCAACTTTAACATGTTATAATAATTTATCTGTGGGGTATTTTGAGCTAAAACTTTACGTACTTTGTGGACACCACAGATTTATTGGACATCTTAAACATTTTTTATGTGCTTATATTTATTGCATCAGTCTGCACGTAATGGCGTCAAGTTGGGGTCGGAAGCAACGGCAGCGGCTCTCAACGTGGTCATCCGATACCTTACTGAAATCTTGGAGGCAGCGGGAATTAACGGTAAGTTAAAAAAAATCTACTCATTTATCTGATGTCAATCAAAGAACGTAGCTCATATTTATTACTGTCACGTAATGGAGTTAAACCATTAACCTTTTGGGCTTTTAAAGGGATAGTTCACCCAAAAATGGAAAATCTGTCATCAGTTACTCGCCCTCAAGTTGTTACAAACCTGTACAAATGTCTTTGTTTGGCTGAACATAAAGGAAGATTTGTGTAAGCAAGCAGAAAACAGGAGCACCATTGACTTCCATAGTAGAAAAAAGTACTGGAAGTCGATGGTGCTCAAAAACGGTTTGGGTACATTGGTCAAAATATCGTTCTTCCTTGTGTTCAAAGACATTTATACAGGTTTTGTATTGATGGAGTAAACGATGACAGAATTATCATTTTTGGGGGAACTATCCCTTTAAGGCCCCTATTGCCTATTTGAAGGGTCACATTCACAAATTTTACCCAAATATAATTTTCTACAGCTTGGAATAATGACAAAAGTCTGTATTTGTTATGAAAATAACCACGTTTGATATGTTTTATCATTTGTCTGTACAGCCAAACTACCTTTCAATCAAGTTACTGCAGAGGGAGTGATTTATGTTGCTCAGTGGGCCCTGCTGGCTCTGGTTGCCTTCTGGATATTAGTCCTGCGTCTGGTGGTCGGAGCTGTGAGACAGGCACTGTGGCTACTTAAGGTCATCTTTACAGTTGCCATGTTCTGGTTGATATTCCAGGGAATATACAGCAATCCTTAAGTTAAATGTACTACTTTTTAATACCTTTTTACTACCTTCAGAATATATTGAAGGAATGCCTTGAAGCAAGTCTAAAATAAAACATAAGCCAGTCACTTCTGTTGAGCGCGCAGTGTTCTGAGATGATGCAGAACGACCACTGAATATGACATCAGCATCAAACATACATTGAGACGGAGACAAAAGATCTTTGATTATGTGCCCAGATATGCTAAAGCCCATATTTAAACGAACTAACGTGAACACAGATAGAATTTCAATCAGAATAGGACACCTGATAGTATGAAAAAATAATACCTAATATGGAAAAAAAATACCTCTGAGACCACATTAAAAACTTTTAATGGCCTTAAATTTGACAATTTTAATTTATCACTTTTTTTTGTCCTGACTGTTAGTATTATCGTTTAAAATGTAATTATCATTACAACCGTGTTGATTACCGTGATTTTAAAAACTTGCGGTAAATCCTGTCCAGCCAGAATCGGTTTGACGCAGGCGCGCACATGCAACATAGTTTTTTGCACAAGGCGGCATTTAAGGGATAATGTATTGTATTCATTCACGGTAAACTTATTAGACATATTTATTTTTTTACCACAGAAATAATTTCAGGGTCATGAAATATTAAATTGTTTTTTTTTTCAAAAATAAAACTTGTTGAAATGTTTCATTGTGTATATCAGTTTTTTTCTAAAGGGGACAGAGAATGTAAAACCATTTTTACCTTGTCTTTGTTGAATAATGGTAGTCTACCCGCATTCATGAACATACAAAAAGTGCTAGACATGCTAAACAACTCAGTCTCATAGAAATTCCTCTTTTAGAAATGTCAGCTAGAAAACGGCCCAATATGAAAAACTGATGCATATCACTTTAAAATAATTGGCTACATTTTTTGAGTGGCAGCAAAGTCAGGCAATCAGTAATGAGATTGCAAGTTAAGCCAGTAGGGGGAGCCAAATAGGTGCAAAACCACTTGTTTAATATCCCTCTAATAGAGCTATCTAAGAGAGGTTTTTAGGAAGCTTCTAAGGCATTACAAAAAAAAAATTATCTACATGTCACATCACAGAACAAGGATAAATACCCCGTTCAATCATTCTATGTCACCTTTAACATTTCCATCTCATTTTAACAAAACTATGATAATATTGATAACCATGATAACTTTGGAATAAGGAAACCTACACCCGGTCCTGAAATAACTCTTGCTTTCTTGCAGCACAGATGTTAATTTTGAGGATGTCATTTAGTAAATTATGGTGAATTTAAACTCAGAAATAAAAGCAAAGTTTTGTTAAACTCATGCATGATTCATTTATAAACTTCACTGTAACAAAAATCTTTTTGGACTTTACGTTCAATTAACTTGGATTTACACATCATTTTGACTGTGTATGAGTGATGAGTTGCTGTAACTTATAAAGTTGACATAACTATAGCAAATTCAACTTAATTTAATAAGTTACAGCAACGCATCACTTGTCAAGATAATTGAATTGACTAATAAATACTAGTTGATTAAACTTTAAAATTTAAGTGCAAAATATTTTTAACCGTTTTGAATGGTGTTTCAACATTTGTATATGGTTTAGTTACAAGGATATGGAATAAGGCATTTGAATGAAAGAGTTAAATCAAATGCACACAGAGAGGGGATTAGTTTGCAGGTACTGGGTCAGGTTACAGGTTATTTAGAGAAATCAAGTGATCCTATTGCATTCAAACAATCATGTTTATGTTTCTTATTTTGCTACATTATTCATGGATGAAGTAACATTGCAAAATGTGTTACTTAAAAATGCATCTGTCCTTTGCATGTGTGGTATCTTAAAATGTATTTTCTACCGTTGCAGGATTATTGATATGATATCTTAAGTAATACTCTAATGTTTCTAGTAATGTGCCATATTAAAATACATATGTAAAGCTGAAAAGTCTGAGGTGACTTCTGAAGTTGCTAAGATGAAATAAAACATACATTTAACAGCATAAGAGAAACATTACAAAATGTATGTACACATTAAACTTTACATGGATCAGTCTAACATACTTTTTTATTGTCATTCTTCCTATTACAGTCTTAAGTGTACCAAAATGAACTGCAAATGTTTAGTACATTCCATAGGCCAGTGGTTCTCAAACTTTTTGGCGTGCGCCCCCTTTGTATAGGGTGCATCTTTTGGCGTTCCACCAAAAGAAAATTTATTACAAAACAATCTTAAATTTAGATCTTGAATGAAACAAAACATTGAATGATACAATGTAATGCTAGCTTTATTTGTCTGACGTTTAATGACGTATTTATTCGTATTTTATGAAATTGCTCCCGCCCCCCAGTTTGAGAACCACTGCCATAGTCGAACATATCAGAAGGAAAAGAATAACAGCACCTCCCACTAGCCACCACCGGCAAAATAAAAAACCTAAACATTTAATATATACATGAACGATATAAAAAAATACAGAAAATTGTAAGCATTGGCTGTTTGGGCAGTGTCACAGCTAATAGGTTACGTAAGCTCAAGGGTAGGCCAGTTAATATTTGGTGTTAGTAAGGCATCAATATGCAGGTTATACACAAACTATGTACAAACGTGTTATTACTTGTTAACAGATTAATGACATTTAGATTCAAGGTTATGTCATTTTCACTACAATAGAAGGTACAGCAGCACTGTAAAAGTGCCTCAAGCAAATTCAACTACATTGGCAGAACGTTTTTATTTTCGTTTCTCTTAAACAGTAGGCAAATATATAACATTACATGCAGTAACTGTAAACTGGGTTATGTATAAACTATATAGAATACAAGCCACAGATTTTATAAGACTTCCTGAACTGTGGCACAAAGCTGGCTCACACTTTTAACCACATGGTAGGCAATTGTCACGCAACCATGTCATTTCATAACTATTATGACCGCACAAGCAGAGAGTTACAGAGAGGTAGGATAAGAAAAACCTTTGACATCTTTGAAAGCTGTTGCATGGTGGTAGCAGAATCTACAAAGTTTTAGAAAGATTGAAGAAAGCAAACAGTCTGTCTATGCCAGGGGTGCCCAAACTTGGTTAGTTTAGCATCAATTTGCCTCAGCACACAGTTTTTTAGCATGCTCATACCCTTTTACACCCTTGCGTGATCAAATAGCCTGCAACGGAAGTGGTGTTGTTCCCCAGTGGTTCATGGTTCAATGTGTTAGCAACTCAGAAAGTTTATCAAAATGGTTTCCCAGCATCAAAATGTCTGGTTGTTGCGTTGCACTAATATAATATACTTATATACGTATATATGTATCTGGCCACTTTATATTTGGCCATCTGCTAACGCCTTCTATACACTCCACTATAGTACACAGATTTGGTAGCTGTGTTGAAAAAGTTGATAAAATAACTTTCTCTGTGTTGCTTCACTGCTGATTCTTGCCATACTTCCGTTGCCAAAATGCGCAAGCATACGTTTCCACGTCATCACTGTGTACAAACAGTAAAAGGGTCTATTAGGACTTTAATTAGCTGTTTGATTCAATTCTGCTGGACACCGACCCTCCAGGACTGAGCTTGGGCACCCTTGGTTTATGCAAAAGTCTTAAGTAAACAAACATCTTGCTTCTAATGTAGATAAATCCTGAGAAAGAGTATGTGATTGTTATAAAGATTTAAGGCCCATTCATTCTTCAGATAGAAAAGCTATCGGTCCTCTAAATTGGTATCTTGCCTACAGCAAAAACATTTTGCAGGTCTAAAGGGGGCTTTATACTTCTGCGTCGATTGTAGCCTTTGCAGAGACCCGAACCCTACACAGTAGCCTCTGGCATAGCCTGACGTGCATCTCTCCCAAAATGTAACAGCACATCAATGCTTGGCGGACTGCGAGTGCTGCGATTGGTCTGCTAGAACCCCTCCCATTATCAGGTCAAAAAGATCCTCAACTGGAATTTCGCTTACGACAGTAAAAACAAAGATGGACAAAGTTGAGATATGATATTTAATTCAAACCGCAACAATATTATTTACCTCAATCACTGCTGGTCTTCTCAAATAACATTCACAAGCTCCTTCTTCATTTTACTGGGGAAGTTACTTCTTCTGCTATTGTGGGTTACACGCGTGGATACTGCCTACGTTGACACGAACAATGACGCATAAGTATGAATGAAAACCAACGCGTACGGCGTCGAGGCTACGGGTAGGCCCTACGCAGAAGTATAATGAGCCTTGTAGTCACAGTGTTGATGAATCTCTATGCCAAAGACCTTTTTCATTATTGCCGAGGTAGTATTTTTTAGCTATGACACAATCACTTAACATTGCTCTTTACAGTGATAACCAATACTGACCTATTTTTAGTAATCTGCATAACTAATGTTTAGAGATGCACCGATATAAAAATTTCCACTGCCGATACCGAATGATTGGTGGTTATATAAACTTGCATTCTAACTAAATTCTAAAGATTACATTTTCTAAACGTTATTCATTCATATAATATTGAATAATATAATAGTGAACATTAAACTAGACTAGTGATGGGTTTTTTTACATTTTCATTTTATTTTCTTGTTCTCTTTTGATTAACAGGATATTTCGCCCATGACTATCGGCTGTTTTTAAATATCTGCTGATAGAAAATTGCTCATCGACCATTACCGACTATATCGGTGCATCTGCACTAATGTTAAATAAAACAGTAGTCTAAAATTGATTAAAGGCTTGGGTTTTGCATGAATCTTGTCCACAGCTGGAAGATTTGTTTCCTTTTCACGTCAGGCTTTTACACGGACACTGCAAGTAGTCAAGGGAACTACAGGAAATTGTTGGTAGGAGACCTTGCATTGTCAATGCTGAACTGGACATCAGCGGAGCCAGAGGAGTTCAGGATATCCATGTTAGCTCTGAGTCCAGCAGGCTATTCATAAGAGAAAAAGACATGTATTGGGTTTTTGCCATATCTGCTCTTAACAGTCATTTAGGACATTTACATACAGAAGCACATTTAAGGGTCACATAGAAGGTAGGAAATAGGGCTGGGTATCGATTCAGATGTTCCAGATCGATTCAATTTCGATTCACAAGCTATCAAATCGATTCAATTTCGATTCTCGATTCAATTTCCGATTCCGATTCTCGGGTCGGTTTTTATTCTTGATTCAACTCAATGAATATAGATTTAATACAAATACTATATTAATAAAAAATAACAGTGAACAGAAGTTTACAAGTGGGTAATTAATACAAAGAAATTAAAAGCCACAACACTAACGTTGTTGTATTGTTTGCGAAATCTAAAATGCTTCCATACCTCTTACTTTTTATGTGAAGCTGGCATCAACTTCGATTAAGCACTTAAAACTGCCATTTTAAGCACTGAATGAAAGAATGACAGGCTCCTTGGTAACATCGCGCAAGGCAAAAAAGAGAGTGACATCTAGTGAAGAAGACTAGTAATTTGATTAACGTTAATCTTACGTTCAATGTTTGCAGAAAAAATTATGAAAAAATTATCGATTCGCTCTTTGAGAATCGATTCTGAATCGACCACGTTTAAAAAAACGATTAATCGAAAAATCTATTTTTTTGCCCAGCCCTAGTAGGAAATCTCATGAAATACAAAAAAGACTTTACTTCCTTAAGTCAAATTAGAAACAGAAAAATGTATATGACTCTATATTAAGGAAAGATTTGTGTTACCTCAGGTTGAGCGTTTAGCAATGGGGACGTGGCACCAGGTGGAGCGCTGTTCACCATTGGATTGTAATTCTGCACACAAGCAAATAATACAAGCACACATAAGGACTTAGTGTGCACAGTTTATAGTAAAACATGTCTCTCGTATTTACTGGGTAGTGATTTCTGTTCTTTACGTAGAAAAGTCTGTCTGTGAATACCCGGCTAAAGTATAACATTGATATCTTTAATATTGACTGAGTAAGGCCAAAGACGTGGCCAAAAACACTTTAATGCTCCTAATCTCATAATGAGACTTGGATTTCACAGACAGGGTCACATACAGTAAAAGCATATATATAGTTAAGACGTTAGATGTACCACAGTTGCAGGTGCGTTGTACTGGTTGGGAGGACCACTCCACTGGGGCGGCTGAGCTGGGGAAACTCCAGGTACAGGAGGATAAAGAGGATTCTGTGGTGGATACTCAGCACTGAAGCCCTAAATAAACACAACACGGAAAATAGCGATGGAAAAATCTTGATTAAATTTTGTGCAACTTTAAGCACGTTCAATACTTGATCATCAAGTTATTTCAATATTGCCACGCCCATGAGGGGCCGACTCACTCTCAAACTAATAAGAAAGCAAATCAAACTAAGCAAATTCTCTTCTTGCATAAATGGATACCAATTTAATGATATTTCATTTTTGTGTATATATATATTTATTTTTTTTGAAAAATATAAGACATATTATAAATCTTACTCATTTGTAAAACCTTGAATAAATGTAAGTGGGTTTGTAATTAAACTTACAGGGTTAGGAGGAACACCAGGCTGTCCGTTCCATTGTGGTTGAGCAGGATACTGATTCTGACCTTGGTTTGGAGGAGGATATTGATTCGGACCTTGGTTTGGAGGAGGATAATAATTCGGACTTTGGCCTGGATTAGTGGGATTACCAGCCACATTACCCTGAAATAAAAAAAACAAAGAGTGACTGATGTTAATTACAAAAGAAAACGTTTCAAGCAGTTTGGGCATTCGTTTACACATTAGCCTGAAAATGTAAACCTTCGAAAATGTGTTTTAAAGTGCACGTTTTAAAAACTATACCATTATCATTTCCATGTAAACTACAAAAACAACAATTTGTAAAAACGCACGTGTACACAGTAAAAAATTTTTTACAAGGAATTTACATACATAATCATGGGTGTCGGAACCAACAGGTGGGTGGGAAAAGACCCATCCACTTTTTAAGACCAATATATTGGACCCACTCACTTTTTCTCTACTTTAGCGTATATGTCTGTTCATTTGTTAGAACGCCATCAGTTAAATCCATTTTACTTGAAAACCGTAAGCCCTAATAAATTAAACTCTGTTTCGCGTTTTAGCTACAGCCAAGACTTCCCTGCTGCTTCCTCAAATCCATTCCACTTGGCTCATTTTGGTCCATATCATTTAAACTCCATTTCTTGTTTTCCTTACTTTCGCCTGCTGCTCTCGCATGACTCAACAAGATAAACAAAGCTTTTAGTCTATAAAAGCAATTGTTTCATTAACAGGCACCAGAATAGAAAATGGCATCCACTCCAGTAAATGTTTTAGACCCATCCACATTTTGCTTCCGACGCCCATCAACATAATACAGGGCTTTTATTCATTTTAGCAGACCCGAGTGAACATGCATAGTTTTGACAACGTTGTCTGTACTCAACAAACTCAAGGAAACTTTTCCGTTTTTTTAATACATTGTTGTGTAAACGTACCCTTAAGCTACAAATAATTTCTTTATTGACTTGAAATGTCAATTCGGTAAGGATAACTTCAGCACAAAGGGCACTGCCACCCTTGGGAAAATGGGAATATATATATATATTTTTTTTTTTTGGTGCTTGACAAAGTCACTATGACCTGCTGCTCTCTGAACATATAAATATAGTACTGTGCACTATTAGATTTGTTGTTTTTGCAATTGTATAGTCATCATATATAATTTTTTAGGGTTAAATGGATTTAAGTGTAAACTCCTTTTCCACTCGAGCAAAAGCAGGAAATTGCAGGATCTCTTTAACCTAAATAAAATTAAATCCTAATTTCTAATTTTAAAGAAATTTATCCTGCTCAAAAACGCTCAAGATGTGTTTAGTGCCAAGAGAGGTCACACTAAACACAGACAAGGCCTAAGGAAGACATTTAGTCCTGAAAATAATTTTTTTTACATATTTACTATATTTTCTGTTTGTATCTTAATAAAATAAATTGAAAAATAAATATGGATGGACATTAAAAAGTCTGGTGGTGGACTTTTGCACAGTACTGCATGTCCATCATCTTGGGAATTACGTGAGTCCAAGATGGCAATGTTCCCAGAAGCTAGTTATTACAGTTCATCAAGTTTGAAATATGGATATTTTTCTTACAAAATCACATCGATTACCCGCAGAAGATCTTTCTTAACCCATTGGAGCCGTGTGGATTACTTCTGTGAAGGATGGATGCACTTTCTTTGATTTAATTTTTTTAAAGAAAAATTTAAAATTTGATGTCTGAAAGATGATTGACTTATGTATCTCGGATTGTTTGAGGGCGAGTAAATCATGGGGTAATTTTGATATTTGGTTGGAGTATCTCTTTATCTGATCTTTACTTTTTACTTTATCTCATTTTTAAACTCAGAATCTGGTCTTGCTGCTGTTTGGAAACTTGTCTGCCTGATTTGTGTTACTCTTTTTTTTGTGACTCCCATCAGATGATGTTACCTGTGCTGGATCAGTCACTGGATGGCAGATTGGTATAGACTCAGCCGGGGGACTCGCCGCCTCTGATTTATCCTTATAACAACATTTGCAGACTTTCTTCCTGCAGCAGAAGCAGATGCCGCCAGGAATCCCGAGAAGAAGCAGAGCTAAAAGGCCTTTATTTGGGGTAAAATTACTGTGTCGATCTATATAAAGAAAGATAAAAAGGGCAGACAGAAAATATATGAATTGCATGAATTGCTTAATCATGCAAAACCTCAAGATTGTTTGGCCTATAACAATTCAAACTTAATATTAAAAAAGTTACGCAGGTACAAAACAAATCAGAGTGATTTACAATTCATTTGTGATATTTTTACGACATGTTGAAGAAATGTGATTCTTACCCACTAATATCATTGTAGTGTTTGACACAGGTCGACCTTTCTGATCTCTAAGTTCGTATCTGCCCAGATCTGACACATTGACATTAAGCACCTGAAAACTATCATAGTAAGTTCTTAGCCGACCGATGTAGTCCGCGTTTTCTTTACCCACAGGGACTCCATGCTCCACCAGATTGATAGTTGAATAATTGCTGTAAAAGCGAAGATTGGCATCAACCATCTTGATTCCATCCAAAGGTATGGTGAGGGTTTCACCTGGGACACGTTCAATGATTCTTCTTTTGGCTATTATGGGAGACAAAGCAGGAAGGAAGGAAAAATCAAGACACATTTATGCTATCTTCAAATGTTTTTCTAAAGCAAAAAAGATTGTTTGGAAGAGAAAGAACTGAATCACTTACTTTCGACTCTCACTACATAGATGGAGATTGCGTTAGTAATACCAGTAAATGAATTGCGAAGGGTGTATGTCCCCTGGTCCTCAAACGTAACATGATTGATTCTAAAGTTATAGCCGTTATTGACGGAGGACACGACACCTCTTGTGGCTCTACCGGTGGAAAAAGTTCCACTTTGCCAGATAGTTTCATGTTGTTGCTCATCGGCAGAAACGAACTCCAACTTAGCTGTCCGTTCAGGAAGATCCAGAGACAAATAATCACCGTGGCTTAGGCGTTTCTGATATGTGGTAACTGCAGAGACTGTAACTACAAGAGAACATTGTTTTACAGTTATTTTCTAGATGCTTTCATTCAAAGGGAATTAACAAGACATAAAGAGGACAAGCAGGTTTGGAGAATGAATGGATGTAATACAGGCATCCATTTGATCATTTACGGCAAGTGTGTTCCCTAAGAATCAAACCCTACATTTTTTTGTTCATGCCAATTCCTGTCATTACAATAAATCCTGTGAAGACAAGCAGATGTACCATACTACAACAGACAGAATCACATATAGACATATAGTTTTATATGACTAAGAGAGGATTTTTGTTTAGCGTTTCTTTCAACACATTATTTAACTTGTCCCTCAATTGTGAAGTCTATGCCACACCTTTAGTCTATTCAATCTTTAAAGTTCACTGCGGTTAAGTATATAAAAAGAAAATGGCTTCCATACCTGCAGAACTTGCAGCTACAAGGATGATCCAAACATTCATCATCTATTTGAGAGAAGATGTGTTATGCAGACTTTAAAATTGAATAACATTTCTACTGAAGTCAATTATCTATTAGAAAGAAGACAGTGTTTTAAAGGTTATATAAAACCTCTGTAAAGTAAAATACCATTTGCTTTGTGTGAGAACTATTGTTAGCTTTATCATGGGAAAACTCACCACCCAACTAACACTGAAAAAGGAACTGATGGTAGGAAAAGGAAATAGGAAAATTTCAGATTTTCTGACATCATCAAAAGTCATAGTTTGTAAAAATTAAATTACAAGTGTTTGAACACGTGACATATCATTTAGTCAATCTGCTATAGTTTTGCATTTGTTGTTATTAATAGTTTTCGTGAATTAAAAACAACTTTGTTGTCTGTATATATTCCTAAACAATAGTGACTCGATCAATGTCACAGTATTTACGATAATGTAGCCAACAGAGACGTCAAAACTCTAAAAAAAAAAAAAAAAAAAGACATTTTATTTGCAGGCTTATGAACGTCTTCAAAACGAAAACGGGTAGCATATCGTGTCTGAAATAAAACACGTTGGTTAAACGTGGAAAAATGTACATTTGTGTATATTAACTTGAGTGCCGGATGTTAGTACCGTATTTAGAAACGCCTTCACTAATGGAGTCTGATTGTCTGCCTATCTGAAGGATTTCAGATAAATGATTGGAAGTAATTCGTGACATCATTGTGATAGGCGGGAACGCACGAACTAATCTCGTTATGGTTATTAAATGTCTATTAAGGTTGAATAAATATTAAGGTTTTAGTACAAGTAAAACATTTTCTATTCGAGTAAACCGAAGAAAAAACATTTTCATGAGCTTATTTGGTACTTCGACCGGTTTCAGTAAAGAACAACGGAATTTGCATAGTAACTGACTAAAAGCAGATGAAAAAACATATATAATGCATGTAAAAAATATTTTACAATACACCACGTGAAAACGTAGTCTTTCTTATGGTAAATAGTCGGTTTTCAACAAAGACAGACCAAATGGCGGCTTTGGCAGGCTAATAAACAGCGAAAAAAAGAAAACCAATGCAATGAAATGCAATGCAATGCAAACAACATCGATTACACACTAACACGCGCGAAGTACTTGGGAATTAAGCGTATATTCGTGCTTTTTTGTTTAAATTTGTTGCAATGATCTAAACAATGATAAACGAGCAAAAATACGATAGATTATGTACTCACCATTTTTCCCATATAATGATGAATGTATCCGTTGTAAATTGACGAGTTAATCGCGGACCGAGTCGAAGTGCCAAAGACTGTAAATTATGTTGTGTGGATAGATAGGTGTGTCTACAGAGAGATCCTATGGGAGTCTCGTCGGGGTAACTCTGCCTCTACATTGCGTGCGGATGCACAAACCGCCCTGAGCACATTCCGGTTTTTTTCTTTTGTCTTGATAGACTTGGTCTCAGATGTTAGTGCAGCAATTCATGATAATGTTGTTTTTTTGTGCATTTAAGTTTAGCTTCGCACATTTTAAACTGATATTTTAGCTTGCAATAACTGTGTTCACATAGTTTGCAAAAAAACATTTATAAAAATATTCAAATGTATTCAAATGTATAATGAAATGTGTTAAACTCTGTATGAGAAATGAATTAATGTTCTCAGATATGACTTAAGAAGGTTATTCGGACTTGGGAAATATGGAGCTGCATATAATTGGTCTTCAGCTGTTCTTTCTATATTTTACTCAAAGGTTAAGTGCTCACATTCATGGAAACACATACCACAAGCCTGCATAAACAAATGCATTAAGATTGACGTCTGTTGCGGGGTAAGAAGACCCCGCCCTTCCCGGCATGCATCAGTCTCTTCATTTGGCGCTGCGCCTGTGGCTGCGGAGACCGATCGGCCTATGACCTCAAAGTACCGCTTTCTAGGCGGTCTCGCGATGTTATCCGGCTGCAATCGGTCTGTTCTAGCTAGAGGATTAGCTAAAAAAAATGTATTTGCATGATTTTATAATTTTAGCTGAAAGAGGGTTTATTAAACTATAAGAAAAATATATTGGTCCAGCTCAAATCTTCTTTGAATGTATAAAATAAAAAATAAATAAAAATAAATAATACGGTGTGTACTGTAGCCTACAACCATTACTACAGAAAACAGTAACAGGGTGGACGGACATTACGGTAACAGGAGTGACATTTTATGCTAAACTCGACCATTACTATTCATGTGGTAAACAACAGGCTAACACACATAGAGAAAGATTTTAACGTGTTTATTAATAATTCTCAAAATTACAAAAAAATAGTTTCCTCTGTAAATAAGCATAACAGGGGGACATCGTGTTATGCTTTACCACATCAGTGAACTATTCTAAATTGTTAAATTAAAAAATATATGATAAAAGAGTAATACCTTACTTCTTGTAGATGATTTCCCTCCAAAATTGTAAGCTTCTTCCTGAGAGTCATCTGACTAGAGGAGCAACCAGTGTTCAGGGGAATACACAAGAGTAACAGGGGGGACATTGATCTTATATATGCAACTGTATTTAGAGATTTTAATATTAAGAATGCACTAATAATAAAAAATAACATTTGGTGAGAAATATTATAAATATGGATATACAACAGTAATGGGGACATGGCAGTTCAGCTTATGTCCCCTGAATAATGAGTAATTGTTTTAAATGTCATTTAATTCTAGGTAGGCTACATGTCATTGGGTTCTATGGTGAAGGAGAGTTAAAGGAACAGTATGTAGGATTGTGGCCAAAACTGATATTGCAATCACAAAACTGGTGGCCAATACACAACATGACAACATAAACATCAGTTGCAACTTCACTTTTTAAATGACAATATCCTGGCCAGACCATTGTTGTGAGTGATATAAGTGTTTGAATGAAAATAAGTTCAGGGCCATTTTAAGATTAATTGATCTACATTTCTTACATACTGTTCCTTTAATCATGTAAGACAATTTTTTAAAAAAAATAGTATAATTGCATTTTAATTAAAATATACACAATTATGTCTTGGGGACACACACGGCACCAAATAGTAACTTTGTCAGCATATTGTACTTGGAAAGGGAAAAGTATTTAAACATTAAGAAGGGGGATCTATGAAGCAAACCAATATCCACCTGTTTCGTGACGTAAATGTGGGCACCGCCATCTTTGAGCTTTCCTGTTTATGACTTTCGGTGAGCCATTAAAGCTAATGGTAGTCTATTGCGAATGACAGAAGTGTGCCTTTTTAATGTTTATTATAAAATCCAGGAAGACCGACATAATTTGTGCACTTAGGGATTGCCATAATAGCTAATACAAACACAGTAAATCTCTACAAAACATTTGTTTTAACCATAATCCATGCACAAGAACTGAATGTGTATGTGGCGCACATGCAATCATGATCTGTATTTACAAATCCATTCAGTAAAACCTTTCATAGAAACTGACAGTAAACAATAAATACAATAATTGTTTAAAAACAACTAATATTATCCTGATAAAAATATGCTGATTTAGTGGATTTATTTATTCTGCTACTATATATTATTATAAAAATGCGATTACAGTACAGAATATATACAACATAATCTGCTCAGGTAATGTTTATAATAGTTCGCAATGTGTTTGCGCATACTTTTGTTATGTTTTAAATGAAAAAGCAAACAATTTGCTTAAAAAGTAAGCAAATAATTTTATAAGCTCATGTCTCCACCTGTGTTAGAAGCGATGTAATAATATTTTCATAAAACGAAAACAATACTCAATACATGTAACGTTCCCATTGTAAAGATACTGGTATGTCTCTGTGTTTATTTGCGCAGTGAAGACCCGTCACCTCCGATCAACAACACAAAATTATGGAATATTTCTTCATATATCAAGCCACTTCTTAATTTCATCCTCACACTGGTTCATACATGGCAGGTGTAGTAAGTATTAACTGTTTAAATCATGTTTTATGCGTTCTCCCACTACACTGTTTTCTACCGGCTGGCTATTGAACGGAAGTCTCGCACTGGAAAGGAAATACGTCACATGACTTACATGCACTACGTAATAGTATTACTTTTATGAAGTAACTAGTAAAGTAACGCATTACTTTTTAAATGTACACATTAATATTTGAGTTACTTTTTTAAAAAAGTAATGCGAGTTACTTTTAAGTTTAATTATTTGATACAAAAAAGTGTAGTGCACATAGAATTACACACTCTATGCATGCATGCCTGAACGGGAACAGTTTTAATCAGAAACGGAGATGGCATGCCAGAGTTGGACATTTTTGCAATGGAAATATGCAATTTTTGAATGGAGAACTTCTCAGTCATTAAAAACACCTGCAAGGCCTGAAAGGGATCAAGCCTCGGCCAAGTAAGAAAAAGCAACGCAAAGTAACTTAAAAGTAATGTAAGTACTTTACATGAAAGGTAACTAAGTAATGCAATTAGTTACTTTTTTGGGGAGTAACTTAAAGGAACAGTATGTAAGAAATTTATATCAATGAATCATAAAATGGCCCTGATATGCCACTAGACATTAAGAAATCATTTTCATTTCAAATACTTATGTCACTGACAACAGCAGTACGGCCAGGATATTGTCATTTAAAAAGTGGAGTTGCAGCCCTCGACTGATGTTTATGTTGTCATTTTGTGTATTGGCCACCAGTTGTGTGATTGCAGTACAAGTTTTAGCCACACGTTTTGTGATTGCAGTACCAGTTTTAGCCACAAGTTTTGTGATTGCAGTACCAGTTTTTGCCTACTGTTCCTTTAATATTGTAATGCATTACTTTTAAAAGTAACTTTCCCCAACACTGTTTATCACATCCGGTTTAGTACAAGAACATTTGACATTAGATTATGCTATAAAATATTATTAGTTTTTCTGTCTTGAACTGAGTTTTTTAATTAAACAATGATAGCATTGTTTCATACAATCCTGTTTTACCAATGCTGGCGTCAGCCAAGCGCTGATGAGGGGGCATCTGAAATACCAAGAGGGGGCGATCACTTGAATGCAGGTGCTGGTCTAATTAGAATATCAGTTTAAGGAGTTGTATATTAAGTTTTAATCATTTACAGTAACAATCAAAAATCCTATGTGATTTTATATGTCGTTTTTTAAAATCATAAATACTTTGATGCGCTAAATCTCCAAATTAAATAAGATCGCTGAACTTAGCCAGGGACTTCCCAGGCAAGATCACATTTGGCTACGTTCACACTGCAGGCTGAAACGACCCATTTCCATTTTTTATGCCCCTATGCGACCTGTATCTGATCTTTTCATGACAGTCTGAATGACACAGATCTGATCTTTTCAAATGTGACCCAAGCCACTTGGGAAGTGGTCCTGAATCCGATACGTATCTGATCTTTTGAAATGCAACCTCTGTCTGAACGGCCAGGCCACATGTATCCGACCCATACGTCATTGATACGCTACAAACGTCATAATTCTGCGTTGAAGTAGGTGGGAACGAGAAGATAAAGAACAACCATGGTGGACGATGAAAACAAAACACCAAAAAACCTTGCTCTCCTCCTTTTTAATTTTCTTCTTAAAACAAGAAGATTGTAATTGTGCTGGCTCCGCTGGGAAAATAACTTTAATATTGCAAAAAGAGCTCCGCTGTTGACTGTTGTTGACATCCATGTTTATTAACAGCTACTTCCACAAACAACGAGTGACGTCGTTGACCGTTGAGTACTCTTCTGCGCATGCGGGTCACTTCTGGGTCATTTCACGTTCACACAGGAGATCACAAAAGGTCGCATTTAATTGGAAATGTGAACGGCCTTGCAAAAAAATAGAATTTTTTTATTTTTTAGATCCAGTTATGAAAAATGCTTTTTTAATTCTTTGTGGTGTTCTGAACATGGCTTTAAAATGTTATGAGGAATCATTTAACAATGTTTATAGCCTACACATTGCCTTTCATTTTAACTTAAAAAAGATAAAGGTACATCATCTGTTTTGTCTTTGTTCATCACTTGAAAGGCATTTTGGTCACTTTATCAGAAAGTTGTTTCTGTGTGCTGCTTGTAAAAGAAAATAAAAGTTAACTATTTTTGACTACCAGGGGTGTATTCCAGAAAGCAGGGTTAACTTACCATCAGATTAACCCCGAACTTTGGGTTGATCAACCCCAAACTTGCTTACTCGGGGTATGTCGGTTCCAAAACACAGTTTAAGAGTTAGGTCAATCAACTCGCTGAAAGTAACCCAGAGTTAACGCGCGCTCACGGTAACAACATAAAGGCATTGTCAATGGATCGCAGATTTCACGAGTCACCATGGAAACGTCAGAGAACTTAAAAGTTTTTAAATGAGAAATAACATTATAAACTAATATTTTCTGGCAAAATCAACGTTTTATAATCGGCTTAGAAGTGCGTGATTACAAAACAGATCAAATTAATTAATTAAATAATTAATACGAACCCATTTTACCCCATTTAAGTCCAATATTATATGTGTCTCAACGAAAATACACACAATTTTATTTAAAATAATCTAAAACAATCTAAAATAATTAATATAGTCAAAATAATCATAGCCTAGATTTTATATATGATTGTAAACATATGAATTATGAATATATTTTCCCCTGTGAAAAGTAACAATGGTTTTACTACAGTAAAAAACATGGTTACAGTAAAACCATGGTAACCACAAAATAACCATGGTTTTCAAAAAAACATAGTTAAACGATGGTTAGTGTAGTAAAACCATGGTTCTGCTGATAGTAATCAATGCACAAAAAAAAACATGGTTACTACAACTATACACCAATAAAACCATGGTTAATTTCATAAGAGTTGTGGCACATAAAGTGCAAATACATCATAAGGCTTATTTAAAGTTGTTTTTTTTTTTTTAGATATGATTGTATTGTGTAGGCATAAAATGCACTATGATAATATTCACTATATTGTACTTCTTTTACTTCTGCTCCTTTGGGTGACCCCGTTTAGTTTTAGGACTTTCCTTGTATGACACTGTGTCACCATCTTTTTTAACATTTACTGATAGCTGATAGATTAATGCACCCTCTTTTAATTGTAAAGCTTCCTTACAGTCCTTACAGATTTTCAATAATGTTGTGTAATGCTTTTCATTACACTACACTAAGAATGATCATTCATTTGCATTGGACGATTAGGATCTGCTGTGACAGAATTGGAGAATAGAAATGTTACATTAGTGTCAATAGTAACATGTTGTAATATATGTCCTGTATCATCTAATATATGCAAATATCTCAATTTCCCTTTGCTCAAAAATGATAGCTCAGGAAAGCAGCTACAAAAGGTCAATTTTAAAGAAATAAAGGTGATTTAGAAAAACACCAACTATAGATCAAATGTAGAGAGAGGGCTAAGGATCTGAAGTGCATATTTAAGAAATAAATATTATACTATGAAATATATATTTATAATTTCATTTCATTGTGTACATGATTCTAACTGATATAATAGAAAATCTCTGACCACTATGCCATGTCTGTGATTCAATGGTGTTTCACTTAATGAAGTCTGTGCTTCACCTGTGTCACTATGTGGGTCAGTGTTAAATCATGCCTGTGCTTCATGGGTGTCATTCTGTGGGCCAGGTCAGATGCACATGCCTATCAGAGACTGCAGGCAGGGGTAACTTCGATCCCTCAGTAATTATTATTATGATAGGCATCATGTGTTTCTATTTGTTATATCCATTTACTGTAACATTGCCACATTGTCACTTAAGTAACATAGGTTAAGATTCATTAATGACAATGTATTTGCACACACATTTATTATAACTTTAGATTCATCTCAAATTATCTAGTAAGTGAAAGATGAGGTTATTTATGAATTGACAAAATTGATATGGAAATGTACTTTATTGTTAACATTAATTAACTGATGGAATTATGTTTCATACATTCACTGATATTTGGAGATATATTACTAATGAACACAATTAAATGTATAGTATTTAGTCCGAACACAAATATGAATAAATTTTTAATTACATTTAATTAATAATAAAATTTATAGTAATTAGTCCAATCACCAATAACAATCCATGTTATTAAAAAAATAGTTTCTTTAAAAAAAATTCATATCACACATTTTTTAAGACAGCAATAAATATTCGCGACTGTAAATATAATAAAATAAAATAAATGCTTTAACATTGTAATATTATGCAAAATATATGCTTCCACGCCCGCTGTACGCTCGTCATAAGTGCACGCATGCGCAGACTTCCTCCGAAGCCTCGTTTTATTAACTAAAATGAACTTACCCTGCAACATAACCTGCTCCGGAGCAGGTTATCTTCAGAGAGTCAGTTGCTATGGTTACTTACATAACCCGAAAGTTACCTCCGTTTTTGGAACCGAAAGCAGAGGTTATCCGCTTACTTACTCCTAAACTTACCCGGGTAAGCCACATAACCAGCTTTCTGGAATACACCCCAGGTCTGGTCCCCCTCCCAACCCATGCGTGCGCACACACATTTAGTTGATTTGACTATCGGTTGACTATAGAAAGATTCAACAATTCTGATTTGAATATGTAAATCTGTAGTCGGGAACACCCCATCTTATCATTAAAATCCCATTCAAAATGAATGGTGATCTGAGGGGGCGGCATCAGCCCTGTGTTCTATATCTACTCAACCTAAAGGCCTAAATCCTAAGCAATTTTAAGTTAATTTAGTTACTGTTACGTTTGGCTGGTGCATTGAGATGAGGATGACGAGGAAATACAAAAATAACAGATTTACTAACATTAAAGACGACAATACGTGCAACAATGGGGAGAACAGATAGATGCTGTGTCTGAAACCGCTCCCTCATTCACTCATTCACTATTCCCTTCATGGCAAATGACAATTGAGCGATTTTGGAAACTGACGTAAATACCATGCAACATGGCCGACACCCAATATTGTGCACTATATAGTGGATAGGGAGCGGTTTTGAACACAGCTGAGTATAGACATAGTGATGATGATGATTGGTGGCAGGTGAGGATAATTACAAACACAGTTCAGGTTTGAGGATGATGTAGTTCAAATGGGGATAAATGACAGGATGTAACCGTACTTACCCTCCCCCTAGGTGCGTCCACGCCGCAAATAAAACTACACAAAAGTAGTGGGAGGGGGCAGATAACAAATAAACAGTCAACAAAACCAGGGGGTGATGACGGAGGGAGGAGCCTGTTGGAGGTTCAGAGACCAGCCAGGATGAAGCCCCATTGTGGAGTTGCTGGAGGGAGGAGCCAGGGTGGGAATTACTTTCCTTTGTGTAAGTTGCCACTATGTTTCTGTAAACATCAAGTTCTTGACATATCTCGCCCACACATGATCCCTGACAATCACTACTGAAAAGACCAGCTAAAACCATCCTTAGCTTGGAGACCAGCTGACCCGCTGGCTTAAAATAGCTTGACCTGGAAGCTAAGCTCCCAGTCTGACCAGCTAAAGCCAGGCTGTGAGGTTTAGGAACACCCGACATTTATCCCCCACAGCCACACAAGCATGAACTGAATAATATATGCCAATAATGCTCAGTATATTCTGCTTTGTAACCTTGAAAAAACTGCTGCTGCGCTCTGAAAGAGAAAATGGCAAAAGAAACGACCGAAATGAGAGAGAGGGATAATTATTAAAGTCAAGAGATTGGAAACAGATGCTTTACAAGTTTAGGAAAAAGAAAGAATGTAGGCAGTTGGTTGCCAGATGTCTTGAGATTTACTGGATGTTTTTGCTTAAAAAGATATTTGACCCAAAAATTTAAATTCTGTCATTATTTACGCACCCTCATGTTGTCCTGAACCTGTATAAGATACACATCATAATAATCAGAACAAGCTTTAAAAAATGTTAGTACAGTTTTTAAAGTTGTATACAAGTATAAACAATATAGTCCTCTGTTATGATGATGGAGCTGTTTGTAATGAGTGACTCGTTGACTAACTGTAGTTGCAATGTGAGTGTCATGTCAAACAATGCCTTTCAGCCTTGACTTATCCACAGTATTGCATGCGAAGCCTCTCGTATCTAATTGCCTACATAAATATCAAACACACACAAACAATGAGCACCACTAACACAAACCACCACAAATCCATAGAGGTGGAGTGAAATTTCTGCACCAGTAAAACAGGTTTCCTGCAACTCTCCTACCAAACCCTTTCACCTACATGAATTCAACACTCATGAAAACACTTAATCTTCAGTGTTAGTAATTTAGTTTTGTTTTTTTTGTGAGGAAATTCAGGATTTCCTTCTTACAGGAGATGGTTAGAGAGACACAAAGAGTGTTGATTTCTTTTAGGGGTGGGATGGGATCTACACTCCACCAGTAGCTCTGTTCAGCTCATACCAGAAGTCTTTTTGTGCAGCTTAGAGTGAATTGTATTTTGTTAAGATGTATTTTAATACTTTTTTCTGCATGTACTCTGGCGATGTAAACTGTGCGCTGCTGGTGTTGATGTCCGATCTAGAGTTCATTTTGTGACTTTCTGGGTATCATCTTTCTTCATGGTGGTGTTTAAATGGACTGCTTTTGAACCTCAACAGAGAGATCCCAGACAATCCACTTTATTCAGGGCAAGTTTGAAATATACTGTACAGTGAATATACAGATAATATACAACCGCATTACTGGCATGACTTATGCATACATTTCCTATTACTTTCTGTAAATGATGCTGCTCTTAGTTCGGATGCTATTGGGAATACTGTTGCTGGGAATAACTTCAAGTACAGGAGGAGCAGGAGAGCAGTCAGAGTGTTACAGAATGGACGGATGGAGGGATATACCTAACCAGATTGAATATACAATAAAGCTACAGTGGCAAGAAAAAGTATTTGAACCTTTTGGAATTTCATGGTTTTCTGAATAAATTTGTCATAAAATGTGATCTGATCTTCAACAAGTCCATGGTATTATTGACAAACATAATGTGTCTAAAAATAATTACACACAAAAATGTATTTTTCATGTTTTTATTATATTGAGAACAACCAAAAAAACCTCATAGTGCTAGTGGAAAAAGTATGTGAACCCTTGAGGTAATGACCTCGAAAGAGCTCATTGGAGTCAGGTCTTGTAAGATAATACCTTTGGAGGTGTGGACTACAGCTACTCTGACTGATAAAAACCCCTCAAACTTTTGGAGTTTGCTCTGCACAAGAAGAACATGCTTATATGAGCCATGCCTCGCCAAAAAGAGCTTTCAGAGGAGCTATGATCAAGAATTGTAGCTTTACATGAAGATGGAAATGGTTACAAAGTTATTTTTAAAGACTTTAGAAATTCATCAGTCTACAGTTAATCAAACAATCTACAAATGCAGATGCTTTGGGACTGTTGCTACTCTACCAAGAAGTGAGCGCCCAGTCAAAATGACACCAAGAGCACAACGAAGACTTATCAATGAGGTAAAGAAACGACTGCGAGTGACAGCCAAAGATTTAAGGGCATCTTTATTCATGAGTCTACAATACGTAAAACACTGAACAAACAAGTCCGAATCATCTTTAGAACATCTTTATTAGTACTAAAGAAGAATTTTTAGTATGTGAAGTACAAAATTAGTGTGTGAAAATAGAGCACTTCAGTTTAATAAGTACATTAGTGTACTACTTTTTTCACCTGGGATGTTTTAAAAAGATCTGAAAGGACAGGAGCTGTAAATATTAAAAATTATTAAAAATTCAAGGTTTTTATCAAAAATCCAATTCATCACCGTCCCAAATGAGTGGTCTACTCAACATTAACCAACAGATGTTTTCCATGGCAATCTGCGTGGGTGGATTCCTTTCTGCCATTAGTGACAAACACTCATAGCCCAAACACGCACAAATACAGTTTTCTCAGTAGTAAGCATGGAGTTTTCATGCTCTCCGTGTAAGCGTGGGTTCATGTACAGGCAAAAACATGCAGGTTATGTGAATTGGAAATGTCAAATTTAATTGCCCCCTGTGGGAACTACCACGTGTAGATTAACCAGTTCCTGCTATGAATATAGCCATCTATGCTGGAATGGCATTAAGAATGCATAAAAAAAATAAAGATTTAGAGTTTGTTTTTGCGCATTTTAGGGCTGTCTGAGGTTCTCTGGTTGATTGTCATGTAAAATGCACTTTCATGGCAGGGCGTGGCATCTGCAATTCTTCACAGTCTCTATGCTGCTTATAATGCACTAAAATAATGGCATAATTTCCCTCTTTTAGGGCCAGCAATGCAGAGCTTTGAATATATTGAATCTATACAAAGAAATCAACAGCATGGGAGTTTATAAATTTATAAATACTAAATTAACAAGGTAAACTTTTTTTTTTAAGTGTCTTTTGCATAAACTTTTGATATATATCGTCACCTTCCTAAACGAATTGCCAAAATTGACAAAAATGTTTTTTTTTTTTTTTGCATAAGTCATCTCCGCATGATCCTGGCCACGTCTGGTAAAATCGCCCACATCCTCATTTAAACAGATCGTGCTATTGTACCCCTGTAGTATAATGAATGGCCTAAGTCAAGAGCATGACTTAGGCTGTTTTATTTTTACAAATTACAATTTTGCAAGTTTTTTGAAATGGCAGCTGCATCAAGAAGAAAAAAATCTACTTAACCTCTGAAGTTAGTTCCATTTATTTGTGTTTTCTGAGAAACCTGAAAAAATGACTTAGGCAATTAGTTTAGGAAGGTGACGATGTATTCTGAACTGAACAACTGCTTCTGCCATACTGCCCTACAAAGCCAAAGCGCAGTAACTACACATTTGGTCAGAATTGAGTTAAGGGTTAAAATGGGCTTTGTTAAAACTTTAATGGGCTGGTGTAAAAACTTTAAGGGCATTTTTCTCTGTTTCAGTGTTTGCGTAGTTACTGCACTTAGCTTTTGGAGGGCAGCAGCAGTTGTAAAGTCCCTACAAGCTTGTAGCAGCATTCCAGGTCAGTAAATTATGACGCTTTTATTTGTGGGTGACTGGTTCCTAATGCCCTTTTGATTCATGATCTGTGAACCTGGACTGGACCACAAAACTAATTCTAAGTAGCACTGGTATATTTGTACCAATACCCACACTGAATGGGTCAATTGTATCTTATTTATAATGTCAAAAAATCATTATTAAAGGATTAGTCCATTTTCTTAAAAAAATCCAGATAATTTACTCACCACTATGTCATCCAAAATGTTGATGTCTTTCTTTGTTCAGTCGAGAAGAAATTATGTTTTTTGAGGAAAACATTGGAGGGTTTTTCTCATTTTAATGGACATATTTGGAACCCAACACTTAACACTTAACTCAACACTCTAAACGATCCCAAACAAGGCATAAGGGTCTTATCTAGCGAAACGATTGTCATTTTTGACAAGAAAAATAAAAAATATGCACTTTTAAACCACAACTTCTCGTCTATCTCCGGTCCTGAAAAGCGCCAGCGCGACTTCACGTAAATGCGTAGAGACGTAGAAAGGTCACGTGTTACATATATGAAACGCACATTTGCAGACCATTTTTAACAATAAACTGACACAAAGACATTAATTAGTATCATTCGACATACAACAATGTCGGAACGGTCCTCTTTCTCCACACTTGTAAACACTGAGGGCGTAGTTTCGCGTTCGTCCTCTGTGACGTCTTGACGTGATGACGTATTGCGTGAGGTCGCGCTGGCGCTTTTCAGGACCAGAGATAGACGAGAAGTTGTGGTTTAAAAGTGCATATTTTTTATTTTTCTTGTCAAAAATGACAATCGTTTCGCTAGATAAGACCCTTATGCCTCGTTTGGGATCGTTTGAAACTCCATTGAGTTAAGTGTTAAGTGTTGGGTTCTATTAAAGTCCAGTAAAATAAGAAAAATCCTGGAATGTTTTCCTCAAAAAACACAATTTCTTCTCGACTGAACAAAGAAAGACATCAACATTTTGGAGGACATAGTGGTAAATTATCTGGATTTTTTTAAAGAAGATTGACTAATCCTTTAAGTAAAAATCATGTTCCATGAAGACATTTCGTAAATTTCCAACTAAATATATTTACAGTCTATTTTTTTAAATAGGCTCATTTTCCAGCTCCCCTAGAGTTAAACATTTAACTTTTACCGTTTTGGAATCCATTCAGCTGATCTCTGGGTCTGGCCCTACCACTTTTAGCATAGCTTAGCATAATCCATTGAATCTGATTAGACCATTAGCATCACGCTCAGGTTTGTTGGACTTTGCTGCAGGGAGTGGGCGGGGAGCAGCTCATCAATATTATCTGTAGCTTATCAATATTATCTCTATCCATTTGTGCTTTTCAGTAGAGAAAAAGATCAAGCATTGACATACCGGTTTTGTCCTTGTCACAAGTCACTGATTCGCAGGTCAGAGTTCACCAGATTTAAACTTTGTTATGCAGCTACGTCTGAAATGCCGGCTGCATTCAAAACCGAAGGCAGCTCTGGATAACTTATGATCCACTCAATGTTCCTGTTGTTTACATTACATGCATTTGCATGCTGATTGCCAACAAAACAGACATTTAATGCAGTGTAACTTACCATCTGTGAGTCACTTGAACTGGTTGGGGCCGCCCCATTACAACAAAATCCAGGGTTTAATGAACACACACGCACAACTCCGCTGCTGCTACCCCAGATAGACAAACTATATCAATTGTTTTTATAAGGCTGGAGTCTTTGGGAAGCTGAACAAGCTAAATTTTCCTCACAAACTAAAACACTTCTGGTGACAAAGATTTCAAGTTAGTTTATGATTGGTGTGTGCTTGAACAGTTCTGGTTATAGTGACCATATGAGGACTTCCCCTGTACTAAAATTGCCCATAAAATAAATAAAGCAAGATATTTAAGTATGAATCTTTTATGTTCGAAAAAACTTTCCAAAACTTGTATGAACCCTGGCAGAGTTCATTCAGCACAGAAATACTCTGTCATGCATTCAACGGCTTTTTTGACACTGCCTATGTTTAGCATGTTGAGTCTAGCTCTTTAACAATTCTTTTAAGTCAGCATGCATGAAATAGCTTTAAACCTCACCCTTAACCTTTTACTTTATCATTCTCACGCTGCCTTGTAATCAGTGTAACATTACTTCATTCCACACTCCAGAAGTTTTGAGATAATCATTTGATTGATTAAAATCTTCAGAATTCCTGGGATACAGGACATCGACTTTACATTCATGCCACCAAACATGTGATGCTGATCAATGATTGGTTGAGGTTTATGTTTGTCAGATGGCCTCTTGAAGAACCTAAAACCTCAGCAGCAATAATGACAAGAAGAAAGAACTAAAGAAGAGGGATTTCAGTAGGAGCACATAAACACTGCGTCCAAAAACTAAGACAACAAAAACTGAAATGTGTTTTCAGACACAATAAGTGTCGCTAAGAAAGTATGACTGAACTAGTAGGCTAAAATGCTCAAGATTCATACTCTGATGGCAAGTATGCACCACTACATCCTTTGTTCAACAGCTTAGATGTGAACAAGCAGGAAAACATAATGTCAGTCGTTTTCTTCTATTAAAATGCATGTATACAGTTTTGCATTGAAACTCCCACAAAACTAGACCCAAAATGTTATCAGATCTTCCTTCCAAACCTAACAAACACCACTTGGGCAGGAGTTTAGTGTCAAGCTCTTGAGCAAACACCTTGGAAAAATAGTCACTTTGAATGAGGCTGAATGCCCCAGAAAAGAAAGCCGCCACACTCTGGACATGCTAAGATTTGTCTCCTGGGTTACAGGAATTCAATCCTCCACATTTCACTTACATCATCTGGTTCTCCTATGTCAGTCTGTTTTAACCCTTGCCAATATCAGCGGCGTAATCCTTCCATCTTTCTCTTTTTTTAGCCTCATCCTCCCATTCAGGCTATACATCAGCCTGTGTTTAGTGGGATAGAGCACGTGTCAGCTTGCAAAGCAGAGCTGCGTGGAGACTAGTATGTGCGTGCGTGCCATTACGATATTTTCTGAATGAGTTTGTCTTCGGTTGGGCAGAAGAGGGTGCAGTAAGAGAGATCAGAGATAAAGTTTTCACAACCACGTCGAGTCACATTGTTACATCCTCGAAGATCTAACAGTCTGAGAGCTGATAATCGCTTCATATAGGACAGACAAGCATCTGTCAACTTATTACAACCTGGAGAGACAAAGACATCAGAGATCCAGCATGAAGACTTTTAAAGAAACAACAAGAACTTGTTTACATAATATATTTATTTTAAAGGTGCCGAAAAATGCATTGAAATAATCTGTTAAATTGTTCTCTGATATCTATAGAAGGTATTTGACTTTATTAAGTGCAAAAATAATCCAGAAATGGTTTTACATGTCCATTTACAAACCTAAATGAAATTGTCTATTATTACCTTATTTGGAAGGGTCATGAATAATAATGTTGAGCTCTTCTCTGATTGGCTGTTTCACAGCAAGGCTCATGAGGCGCTGTCCACACATACACAGGATTTTCAAAACAGTAGCTTCTTCTATGCTGTTTGGCCGTTCATCCACATGCAAACGCAGTATCAGGTGACTGAAGCCAAACTTTTATGAAAACTCCTGCTAGGGTGAAGATTTGCAACTCTGGTTGCAGCGTTGTCATGTTACCGGTGAAACCGGAGTTTTTGGCACACGTCAATTAAGCCTGTAGCTCCCGAACACTATTTGCCTCTGACTTAAGTGGAAAGTCATTACATTTAAAGGTCCCGTTTTTCCTGACCCCATTTTTCAAACTTTAGTAAGTGTGTAACGTTGCTGTTAGAGGAAGAACAGGGCCTTTAAGTCAAAAAACTTTTCTCCTATGTGTTGCTGAGTGAAGACATAGCTTCCTTGAGATATTTTGGATATCTTTGGTTTAACTTGGAAGAAATTTCTGCCTGTGTGCTGGATTTATATTGCTGTTGGAAATCCTATGAATATGTGCCATTCAGATCAATATCAATGATATTACAGATGGTGTGGTTGGGGCAACTGCATCACATCTCGTAATCGCTCAGAATCAAGGAAGCAATTTTATTAGTCTTCAGAGTGACTCCCTGTTAAAAGTTTTGAAAAGACAAGTCGAATTAACAACTTATCTCGTTCAGCAGCAAGAACATCCACATATCTTACAAAAAAAAGGGAGATTCCAATCTTTAATGGCGATCTATTGCAGTATCTTCCATTCATTACAGCATTTGAACGTGGCATGGAGGAAATAAACAACAATGATTTGTATTGTTTGTATTTCCTTGAGCAGTTTACTATGGGACCACCTAAGGACTTGGTCCAAAGTTGTCAGAGATTTATTTAAGGAACATTTTGGTAATTAATTTAAAGGGGCATTCCACTTTTTTTTAAATATGCTCATTTTCCATCTCCCCAGTTTTGGAATCCATTCAGATGATCTACAGGTCTGGTGCCAGCACTATTAGCATAGCTTAGCACAATCCATTGAATCGGATTAGACCATTAGCATCGTGCTAAAAATATAACCAATGATTTTTTATGTTTTTCCTTTTTAAAACTTGACTCTTTTGTATTTACATTTTGTACTAAGACCGACAGAAAATTAAAAGTTGTGGTTTTCTAGGCCGATTTGGCTATAGGAACTATACTATCATTCTGGTGTAGCAGGGGCGTCAGTTTGTGTTTAAAAGTGGTGGGGACAAAAGATTAGATGAAAAAACAATACAGAAGGATGGGAAAAATATTCAATAACAGTGCATCAAAAATGGGCGTAGCCTAGGCCACACTGCAAAAATAACTTACTTTCTTAGTATTTTTGTCTTTTTTCCAGTAAAAAATATCTAAAAATTCTTAAATTAAGATGCTTTTTCTTGAAGAAAATAAGTCTAGTTTTTAGACCAAAAATATAAAATTTAAGTGATATTGTGCATAAAACAAGCAAAAAAATCTGCCAATGGGGTAAGCAAAAAAATCTTGAACATTTTTCTTATACACTAAATTCAAGAAAAATTCAAATTGGCAGATTTTTTTGCTTGTTTTATGTACAAAATAACTTAAATTTGATATTTTTGGTCTAAAAACTGGACTTATTTTCTTGGGTCATTTTGCTCATCAAGACAAAGCATCTTAATTTAAGAATTTTTAGATATTTTTACTGAAAACAAGACAAAAATACTAAGAAATTTTTGTTTTGGGTCATTTTAGAAAAAGTAATAGTTATTATGTTTAAGTTACTTTTTGTGGATAATGTACATTGTTTCTTTCTGTATCGTAACTGCATTGCATGTTTTATTTTGTGCAATTAAACCTTTAATATTTCTTGGTTTGCTTGAATTTTCATAACATTTTAACCAAATGCAATTCAAAAAGTGGTGGGGACAAAATCAGCCATTTCAAAAAGTGGTGGGGACATGTCCCCAGCGTCCCCAGTGTAAATGACACCTATGTGGTGTAGTAATCAAGGACTTTGCTGCCGTAACATGGTGGCAGCAGGCATAGTGATATAGCCGGAAAATAGTCTCCTGCTATTGAAAGTAACCAAGGGGACTATTTTCGGGCATTGCGTATTATCACTATGCCTGCTACAGCCAGGTTTGGCTTGATTATTAGGCCAGAATGAGAGTATAGTTCCTTGCCATATCGGCCTAGAAAATCGCTACTTTTAATTTTCTGTCAGTCTTCGTACATGATGTAACTACAGAAGAGTCAAGCTTTAAATAGGAAAAATATTGAAACTCTTTGGTCATATTTTAGCATGACACTAATGGTCTAATCAGATTCAATGGATTGTGCTAAGCTATGCTAAAAATGCTAGCACCAGACCTGTAGATCATCTGTGAATGGATTCCAAAACGGTACAAAGCAAATGTTTAACTCTAGGGGAGCTGGAAAATAAGCATATTTTCAAAAAAAGTGGAATATCCCTTTAACTCTTTCACCGCCAGCATTTTAAAAAAAAAGTTGCCAGCCAGCGCCAGCGTTTTTCATTATTTTCACAAAAGTTTAATGTCTTCCAGAAAATGTTCTTCTTTAAATATATAAACATACAATATACCAAATGAAAGAACAGACCCTCTGCTTACAAACAAAAAAAAAACCGTTTCATCCTACCTTCAGTTGTTCTTTTGTAATCAGCTTTTGAATATGGGTAGGTTTCTGCAAAAACACCACATTTTGAGCAAAAAGCAGAGATAATTCAATTTTTGTGACGGACTTTTCATAGAGATCCCATTCAGAGCGATCTTTAAAACAGACACGGACATGCAGCAGCTTTCCATAGGGCAATACTTCCGGGTTTAAAAAGTTGTGGAAGGAGGATAATAGTGGTATTGCGGAAAGACAGAAAAACTCGTCATTGGCGGGGAAACGTTTTCTCTTGATTGACGAGATATCTCGTCAATGTCGGGGAAAGAGTTAAGGTTTCAACTAGGGTTGCCAACTGTCCCGGATTATCCGGGACGTCCCGTATTTTAAGCCTAATTTCTTTGTCCCGTACCGGACGTCCCGCGTCCCGTTTTTTGATTGCTACGCTTGATCTAACCAGTGACTGATACAACAAGCTTCGACTTCATGTGGCGCCACAACGACAGGCAGATAACATCAAAATCCTGCGAGAAGGATTCGAGAAAACCTACAGAAGCCACTATAGAAATGCTCTTGCGGTACTTTGATGTCATCCACTGTCAGTCCTTGCGGTGCCACAAGCAGCAGCAGTGCTGATCACGACACCTTTTATCCAATCACAGATCCCCAGCACATTCAGTAAACGTTTGAGAGGGTCAAATAATACGATTTTATGTTTGCTTTTTTAATCGGTTACTTAGCTGTTTGTATAAGATCGGCATAGTTACAAAGTTTGGTCTCAATTTTGAGGAGATCGCTGATCCAGACCTGCCTAAAACGCATCAATCTGAAGGATTTAATCATTTTCAACTTTACTAGGACATTTTGGCGCTTCTGATTCACATACTGTTAGTGTGTTTTAATTTATGTTTTTGAAGTTGACCCTGTACAACCACATCTTATAGAATCTATGTTAGTTTAGTTTGTCACAAGATTAAAATGAAGGGGATAACGTTTTATTTACCTTAAGTGCGGGAGTCGCAAGTGTTTTGTTTTAGACAAGTAAAGTTAACTTAATGGTTCAAAAGTAGCCTTACTTTGTTAAAAGTAGTCTACCTGCTGTAAATTAACAATAATAATAAACCTACCCAGGGCATAAGAGTTATAAATTACTATAAATTAGGAGATTAGCTATCATTTTGACAAATGGCTTAAATACACTGTATACAAAACCATATACGCACTGCTGCGACAGGCCACATTTTGTCTCGTATTTCAGAGTGAGAAAGTTGGCAACCCTAGTATTAACTGCCTACTTGGAGAAATTGTTGATCTGGGCTGCTTTAAAGGCTGAAGATCAACAACATTTTTGCTTTGTTTCTACGTACCTGTTGTAATACTATGAGTGAACTTTCTTACGTGCAAGAGCTCAATTTGCCTAATAACATGAAAACTGTGGTGACAAAGTTACCTTATAAGCTTAGGGAGCAATGGAGATCAAAGGCTTGTGAGACTATGGAATCCAGTCAAAGCAGACCAAAGTTTTCACACATTGTGGAGTTTGTTGAAAAATATGGTAAGATTGCAACTGACCCTGTGTTTGGAAACATTCAGGACAAACAAGTTGCAGGTAAACTTAGGGGCAAATTACGTAAACTATTTAAAGGGACTAGTTTTGCCACTGAAGTTGCTGCTTCAGTTCTAATAGAGAAAGCAAGCAACCTTTTCAGCTAACTTTTGTTTGAAGCATGAGCTGAATTTGAGTGGAAAGAAAGTCAATATAATTCTTCGTATGATGGGCCAAGAACAGTCTGTGCCCTGTAATGTCATTAATGGTCTGGAAATTAGTGGTATACTAATGACTTCTTCCCTCTTCCTTCTGTATTACCCAACAGAAGATGCCTGTCAATTCAGAAAACATAATTATTTCTCAATAAGAATTATCTCTGAATGGTCGTACTTGGATAGAGTTTAAGTACCGTACATTTAAAGTCGCAATGAAATTGAAATGAAAAACTATATATATATTTTTAATATTGTGGTATTATTAACAAATGACTTATCTGTGAGCTTCTTTATTTTTTAAAAATTCGTGTGTGCTCATAATCTTTAATCAAAAATGCAAATCTCCTCCCCTCCTCAAAACGATCTCTCTTCACTTCCGGTCAAAAGTATGGCAGGTGGGCGGGGTCCGGGAGAAGATCGCAGCGATTAGCAATTAGCAACACGACCCAACTTCAAACGATCCAATCAGATCTCGATGGACAAATTCAAATCCAGCCCTGCCTTATTTCAGCTCAAAAGCCGTTTCATTCGGATATACGTCACCACGGGGAAAATAAGGCAATCACTACTTCCGTTTCATGGCGACTTTAAGGTGGTGTTAATTTATTGACTGGAAATAATACCTCCAATGTAATTAACCATATGAAATAATAAACATGATAATGGACAATTTGCTGTTAGAACCCTTTTAGGATGGGTTATTACGCTGAGTTCAGACTGCATTTTCAAACTAGTCGGGGCACAGATGTTTTCACACTGCGTGACTATGTGGAGAAGCGTTCAGTCGCTGTTTCAGATTGCATGATGAATTGGCGACAGTGGGTTTCACACTGCATGATTTTATCGTAGGAAGAATCGCTGACAACTTTGTCCTGGTCCGCAAACTACGTCACAACCAAACGCACGCGAGAAATGACGCGAAGGAAACAACCCGAGGTCACGCGTGCAAGACCGGAGTTCTCACGTGAAACTGGGATTATTATAAAAATGGTAGCCCGCAAGAAGCTTACCATATTTTTTTGCAGTAGAAAGAAGAAGAAATAAAGATTATGAAGAAGGAAATGGATGGGAAGACTCCTCCCCGAACTTCCAGCTGTCCTGTATGTTGCTCTCTCATTGGCTGTAGGTCATGCTATTTTCAGTCAAAACACATTTCACACGGCATGACTCTGAAACGCCGACAGGTCCAGATATTTAGCATGCCAAATATCTCACGGGTGTTGGCGATTCTCTCATATCACGTCTTTGATCATTCACACTGTGTGATTGTCACTCGCGTGCACGTGCATCGATTTGCCTGTGATTTCGTGCATTTGTCTGCAATTTCTCAAAACCTGTCTGCGAGTCCAAATCAGGGCTAAAATCGTGCTGAACTCGGAGTGGGACCACAGGAAGTGATCAAAAGAATGAAGCTGTTACTGTTATATTTCCACTCTTTATCAGAGATCAATTTTCAGGACGTTCCTCAACTTTCCAGGACCTTTTTAATATCATTAAAGCAAGCTCTATTCGGACATAATATTTATTTACAAATAACATGTACACAGTAAAGCCCCTGTCCAAGACCCTGCGACATCCAGCATGGCAGCATCACTATGGCATAGGGAGAATTAACAGCATATAGCCTGCTACAGACAATGACATTTCAATTATCTTATAGGTCACACTGCATGACAAAGATCTAATAAACATAGGTATGACATGTATGTAGACTGTACAGTGATGGTACCTAAATCATTTTCTATGGCCCAAGTCAATAAATGTCATCAGGGTGCACTGGTTGTAAACACAGTCGGCAGCAGAGGATCAGCGTATAGATGTAGGACCAACTTTTAGGAGCTAGGACCACAAAAATTGCCATGACTGTTTTACAATGGTCATTTTATGTCAGGATAGCATACAATCATATTATTTTAACTTGGCATTCCTAAACAGAGCACTTTCTGCTAACGAAAACTTTTTTTAGACAAACTCTGAATGGTGCTTGTTACTTAAGGGGATAGTCCATTAATAACAAAAATTCTGTCATCAGTTATGTAACCAAAGAGACCTAATTTGACTGCTATAGGTAAAATAATTACTGATATAATGTATAATAAATAAATAGATCTGTTTGGTTACTCATATTCTTCCAAATATTTTCCTTTGTGTTCAGCAGAACAAAGAAATGTATACAGGTAGGGATCAATCTGCAGCTGAGTGAAGGTCAGGTAGAGTCGGACTGGTAACCAGAAGATCACTGGTTCCAACTAGGGATAGGTGGTTTTCATATTCTTATATTTGAGCTCATAAAAAGTGAACATTTGAATATTTATTTAAATTAAGATGTCATTTTTTACATTTTTATTAAGTCACAATTTAACATTAAGCTTATAATTATCATTGAATGGTTTCAACACAAACAAACTATATAGAGAATATAATATTGGTGTACAGTTTGTGGTATATAATTCTCTTGTTTATTTCATTTTCTTTATAAGAAAACTTTGCATATAGGCCTATTTACTTAAAGTCTGTCCCTCAGCCAGAACAAGCCAACGGATAAAAAGCGCTGCCAACTCCTTGTAACAACAAACCTGATCTGACAAGAATACCTGCCTTTATAATGATAATAAATAAAGCAAATGGTTTGATACTTTCATGCCGACTGTTGAGATCCTAAAAACAAAGTGCTTGTTGTCCTGTTTATTACGTGTATGTTATTACGATATGTACTAATCCTGCTGATTACTGCACAAAAACCACTCCAATTGGTTATGGTAATACATAAAGTTAAATATTACATTTAAAATTACACTTTACATTGTATAAATTGTTTATGAAAATAAATACATTTATTGAATTCTGATGCTTACCAGTTATATCATGCAAACTTTGCAGGCCGCTGTGTGTATTTAATACGCATTTGGCAGATATTTGAACTATACCTCGAGATGTTAGTGAACAAAGATTTAGGAACACATAACCTACAAATAATTTTTTTATATTCTGTATATTATAAGTCATTACATATGAAGTAAAAAAAGAGCTTAACCTTGGTGACACAGTTTTCTTTTCTCATTAAAAATACGGATAATGGAATAGCATTTTTAATTTTTGAATGATTATTATTCAGAAACGAATATTCGAACATTCGTGCAAATCCAGTTCGAACTGGACTGACTGAAGTGCCCTTGAGCAAGGCACTTTACCACTGTTTGCTTTGCAGTGATAGCTGCCCAGTGCATACTAATTGTAGGTTGCTTTTGAAAAAAGCATCTGCAAAATTGTTAAATGTAAATGATCACAAAAGTTTTGTGTGAACTATCCCTTTAAATAAGAACGCTTTTTAAATTCCAGGACAACTTCAAGATTTTCCAGTACAATTTCTGTTTTCTTTCATTTTCTGTGTTTTTCAGCACTGGAAAATAACTAAATTTCCAGGATGCGTGGGAACTCTGTGTTAACAGAATATCTATTATCAAACTGGAGGAGTTGCTTCATAATCAGTTCAATCGTGATTTCAGGGTTTTGGACAAAAGAGCTCAATGTGTCCCCTGCTGAAAAAAAACAGCATAATTCCCATGCTGGTTTGTTGCTGGTGGTCACTGCTGTTTTTCTCAGCAGGGTCAAAGGAGGATCTTCGGTTTACGGAAATATTGAACAGGCCAGTCATAGTCAAAGATGGATATTACAGTCTGAAATTACCATTCAAGACTGATGTCACGCTATCTGACAACATTTATGTTGCTATGCAACATATTCGTGCCTCGAGGAGGAAGTTGGAGAGAAACCAAGAACGAACTGTGAACCAGATCTTCACCGCAAATGTGTTCGTGCGTAACTTCCTGTAAGACTTGGGAGCAGACGGTTTCAGCAACATAAACCAATGGCTTTCGTGGAACACATGTAACTTCGGATAACTTCCACAATGTCTTTTAAAGTAGTTTATTTCTGATATCAAGCTCAATAAATAACAAGTAAATTACCTTAGTTCAAAAGCATTTCAAAAACTACATTGAGCTAACATTACTGTGTAAAATTAATGTATACAATGTTGACTAAACATCGGCTGCCAAACCTTCATTTACATTGCAGTGATCCATGACCACCGTCTCCCCTTCTCTTAAGAAAACCAAAACATTTCTTATTTTCGACGAGGTATTTGTTCCAGGGGTGTATTTCAGAAAGCTGCTTATGTGACTTACCCAGGTAAGTTTAGGAGTAAGCAAGCGGATAACCTCTGCCTTCGGTTCCAAAAACTGGTTACTTTTGAGTTATGCAAGTAACCATAGCAACTGACTCTCTGAGCATAACCTGCTCTAGGAGTTGAAGCATATTTTGCATAATCTTACAATGTTACTGCATTTATTTTATTACATTTAAAGTCGCAAATATTTATTAATGTCTATTTCTATATTAGAAAATGTATGTTTTCTTTAAAAATATACTTTTTTTGCTAAATCAACTCAGATTTACAAATCATGTCAAGAGAGATGAGTTGTCACAACTTATAAAATATAGTTGAGAAAAGTCAACTTAATTTTATAAGTTATAAGAACTCATCTCTAGTCAAGATAAATAATAGTAAGTTGAAATGACTTGTAAATCCGAGTTGATTTAACAAAAAATTTTAAGGCAGCAAAGTATTTTTTTACAGTGTAAGTATTTTACCTATGACACAATCACTTAACATTGCTCCTTACAGTGATAAACAATACTGAAGTATTTTTAGCAATGTGCAATACTTTTTAATTCATATAATAACTTTTTTCCATACACAGAGCTCAAATTCATTGCATTTTCCTGGTCTTTTTTGATTAATAGGATATATCGGCCATGACTACTGGCTGTTTTTAAAATCTGCTGATAGTTTGAAAAAATTGCTCATCGACCGATATTGATTATTGGCTGATACATCTGTGCATCTCTAGTAACATTAAATCAAGGTCACAGTATTGTCTAAATTTATCACAGGCTTGGGTTTTGCATGAATCGTAGTAACAGGTGCAAGATTCGATTCCCTTTTCACCATAGCATGGCCCCACATACAGCCAAGACTCACTCGGCCCTTTAATAGATGGGGTTTAGTTTAGTTAAAAAAAATTGATTTGTTCCACAATCTGTGCACAAATTGTGATTGCTGTATTCCCTTTTAAATCTCACATGAAAACATTAGCAGTCTTCGGCTCCACCTGTCCTTTAGTCTGCATTTTAGCAATTTTTTAAGTTAATTCAGATTCTATGTAGTTCATTATTATACTGTACTGGGATGCAATAGCCTACAATACGCTTTACTATCCACTGTAAAACGAATTCACCCATTTTTATCTCCAGTTCTTAACACCATTAATATATAAATAAAATATATAAAACATATTGGGGTGGTTTCCTGGACAGAGATGAGCTTAAACCATGACTAGGCCTAAATTTAATTAGGAAATATAACAAACATGCTTTACTAAAAACATTGCTGGTGTGCATTTTGAGGCAACACAAAGGGCACTAAATTTTAAGATATGTCAATGCTGTCTGTTGTTTTCAGTATGGACAGCTCTTAAATTTATTTTAGTCTAGGACTTGTCTAATCCCTGTCCGGGAAACCGCCCCATAATGTTCACTTCATTGAAAACTTTGTGGATGTGGTGTTAGAGGAAAATGCAGTCATGCACAGAATATATTAAAGGCAGTAAGTACCCAAAAGGAAATGTACACAGAAAATATACAAATATGTTTAATACCATAGATTAAAATACTGCATAAAGGTTAGAATAAAATCCAACAATAGTATTACAAAATATTTAAATCATCCCCTAATAAAAAAGCCCCCCCAATATTAAAAACTTAGAATCGCACCTGCAGAGCCAAGCCTGGTGAGAGAGAACACGGACAGATTTCAAACTACGCTTTTGCGGCGTTAAAGGGCTCTTCAGGAAGGGAACGCCACATAAACTCTGGCTCCAGTTAAAAAGAAAATTCCTTTGTTTATTGCTCTATTCTCTAAGTGTATTTTAGACCCCACACAATAAGACACAATTGTGCAACACCCTGCACATTTAAGAGCTCTGATCTTCGAAGGGAATACAGGACATAGAGATGATCACTTCAGATTGGAATTCTCTCTATATGTGTCTTAGCGCATGGGCTATACGAAAGGCAAAACAACTAAAGAAATCTAGAATGATCTATTTGCACATTTTCTGAAATGGTCTGTGCAATTCATTCAGCACGTTTACATGTCAGTACAGAAGCAACATTGACATTTTAATTTTAAGGGTCACATAGAAAGTAGGAAATATCATAAAATACTAAAAAGACTTTACTTGCTTAAGTCAAATTAGAATCAGCAAAATGTATATGACCCTATATTTAGGGAAGATTTGTTACCTCAGGCTGAGTTTGGCAATGACGCAAAAGGAGAAGTGGCACTGATTTGATACATTTGGGGTTCAGGTCCAGGTGGAGCGCTGTTCATCAATGCATTGTAATTCTGCACACAAGCAAACACACATTATACATAAGAACTTACTTAAAGTGCACATTTCATAGTTAAACATGTCTCTCGTATTTACTGGTAAGTGTTTTTGTGTTCTTCATGTATCTGTTTACAACCTGAGGGACTGTTTATTCAACCTCTCCAAGTAAACAGGAAGGTAAACGTGATCTAGTCTGTGAAAACCTGGCTAAAGATATTCTTTGTGATTTACTGTTTTCTGTGATTTACTATAATGTAAAGAACATTATGTGAAAATCTAACCTCAATATATTTAATATTAACTGAGTAAGGCCAAAAATTAAAATGCACTTTTAACATACTATCTCTGTATTAAAAAAAATTATTTAGTTATTAAACTTGGACTCAACTTTCATACAAAGTTTACTACAAGTGATACGTAAATACATTTTTTTAAAACATTTTTAGCACATTTTAGTTCATATTCATGGTGTCTCAAAATAGCAGAGTGAAGTACACTTAGATGATCTTAAGAAAATCTTAAGAAGTATTCAAAAGAGGAAATTTTTGTATATGAAGTACAAAAATAGTGCGCGAAAATAAAGCACTTTAAGAACACTATGGTAGTGTACTACTTTTTCACCTGGGCACCCATTTTACCCTGAAATAAGAAACCAAATAGTTACTAATGTTAATTACAAGTTGCACTGTACACAAATAAATGTAAGGGCTGTTTACACAACACTGTTTTCAACCAAAAATAGAAAACATTTCAAGGATTTTGGCTATTCATGTGCACAACAACAAGGTTCTGAGGGCCTGAAAATGCCAACTTTTGAAAATGTTCCACAAAACATCAACACAAAGGGCACTACCACCCTAATGATGCCAAGTTTGAGAAATGTCTGTCCGGAAAGTGCTCTATAAAGTGGTGAATGCAGTGGTGTGAAAATGGCCCCCTTCCTGATTTTTTTATGTTTGCTGGATTGCAGTTGTTGCTGCTAAGGGTGGCCAAACCAGTTATTAGGTTTAGGGGGCAAGCAGTTTTTTCACACAGGCCAATTTTGTTTTCTCTTTATAAAAAAAACCTTCAATTAAAAATGCATGTTGTGTTTACTTGTGTTATCTTTGATTCATATTTTTTGTTTATTTGTTTCATGGTCTGAAACATTAAAGTGTGACAAACATGAAAAAAATCAATACTTTTAATCAACACAAGAGGGCCAAAACTTTTTCATACCACTGTATACAAAGGTTAACTATAATAGCTTAAAATCCAAAAGGGATTACATTTATCGTTTTTTTTTGTTGTTGTTGTTCTTTTGGTGTTGACAAAGTGTGATCTGCTGCTGTCTGAAAATATAAATAAATAATTTTTTCGATAAATGACTATATTTTTATAATAAAAATATAGTCATCATTAATCTATTTATTGTAATATATTACTTGCATATATTGATGAAACTGTTCACATTCACTACATATTTACATTCAACTTTCCTTTACTGTACTTTTACTTCTTTGTCATATTTCAGACTCATTTCATTCAGAATCTAGTCTTGCTGCTTTTTGAAACTTGTCTGCCTGTTACTCTCTTTTATGTGACTCCCATCAGATAATGTTACCTGTGATGAATCAGTCATTGGATGGTAGATTGGTGTAGATGAGTGGTTCTCAAACTGAGGGGCGTGGCCCCTTGGGGGGTCCTGAGATGGTGCTAATTTATCATAAATTCTGTGTACTTAAATCTCAGAAACATACTGCTACTAACCAACAGCACTACATTGATTAACTTAATATGTTTTGTTTAATTAAAATGTTAAGTTTTACAATGTTTTATGCTATACATTTTCTTTGGGGGGGCCACCATCTCAGACCGAAGAGACACGGTCTGAGATGAGCGGCAGAGAATTCTGATATATATCAGGGGTCATGAAAGACACGGACACCGAGATGCAGTTCAAACTTAGACAAAAGTTTATTAGACAGGCTTCACATTATATAGGGTACAGAAAGGAAAAACTACCAACTGTCTAACAGGTGACTGGCACATACCATGTGGTCAGCATATTGCGTAAATCCGTCAGGCTAAAACAATCGCGTGATCAATACCCCTGCACACTGGCATTATACCTAGACAGTTAAGTGGGTGCACATTCTAGTTTTAGGGAAGTAATGTTTAGAAAAGAGAAGTGGGGACCGAACACGTCATCAGATGCACTTAGTGGCCTGACCGCTAGAAGGGCTAAAAAGGATATGTCACAATACCTTCTCCAACATGACCTATAGACCGTTTCATCGGGCGCACGTGCGGTGACGTGATAAGCGTCTGGCCTAAACTTTACTTTCGGTTTCTGTTTGTTTAATGGTCTGACTAGTTGCAGAAACTGAACTCTTAACAAAAACCTCGTCGAAAATAACAAATGTTTTGGGTTCCTATGTAATCTACGTGTTGTTTATTTAGCTTGTTATATGAATACACTACTTTAAAAGGACTTTGTTGTTATTTTTTCTTTGCGGAGTTTACTGAAAGTTACGTGAGGAACACGAAAGCCGCTTGTTTATGTTGTTACTGCTGAAACCGTCTATAAAGGGTCATAAATCATAGCAAACATATATCAACAGGCCTTGTACTATCGTGCATGAACAATGTACTGATCAACATTATCAGGTCAAGAAAGGATACAAAGATTAATATAAAGAATGTGCATATTACTGATAGAATATGTATAAAAGAACTAAGTTTGTCTCATGAGTTAACCTGTTGAGGTTGTGGGAGAGCACAAATTCGAACACCCACTAATATCATTGTTATATCATTAACAGGACATACAGAAGACAAGCAGGTTTGGAGAATGAATGGATGGAATACAGGCATACATTTGATCATTTACGCTAAGTGTGTTCCTTGTGTTCATAAAACATTCATCCTTCAGACTGATAACGCTACAACATAAGGCAAATGGTTTCCATACCTGCAGAACTTGCAGCTACAAGGATGATCCAAACATTCACCATCTATTTGAGAAAAGAAAAAAAGGATGTGTTATGCAGGCTTTAAAATGGAATAATTTTACCGAAGTCAATTATTTATTAGAATGAAGACAGTGTGTTAAAGGTTATTTAAAATAAAGACAAACCTTTTTAAAGTGAAATACTGTTTCCTTTGTGTGAGAAGTATTGTTAGCTTTGTTAGTGTAAACTTACCACCCAACAAACACTGAAAAAGGAACTGATAGTGTGAAAAGGAAATAGGACAATTCCTGAAAAGCCCAAGGCTGCGTCCAAAACCATCTAATTCCATACTATACAGTAGGTGAAAAGTAGTAGGCGAGGCGAGTAGTATGTCCATACTACTTTAGCTTTACAGACGTCTTCAAAATGCAAACGGGTAGCATTCCTATGCTTCGAAAATTCATCCACTGTTTCGAAGCGCTCGAAAGATCTAAATACCCTACAGAAAAATCCAGTTAAGACCAGCATACGCTGGTGAGCTGGTTTTAGCTGGTCTCCCAGCTTGGTTTTAGCTGGTATTGCTGTTGTAGCAAGCTGGTCTAGCTGTGTTTTGGTCCATTTTTAAGCCGGTCTAGCTGGACTTTCCTAGTCAGGATGGACCACCAGCCCACCCACCAGCTTGACCAGCTATCCCAGGCTGGGAGGACCATCTTAAACCAGCTCCTTCCACGGTAAACCAGCAAAGCCAGCTTATGCTGGTCTTAGCTGGATTTTTCAGTAGGGTATGGCGCCATCTGCTGGTGAAAATGTTGACCAGCTTAAAAAGTGACCAAAACACAGCTAGACCAATATATATATATATATATATATATATATATATATATATATATATATATATATATATATATATATATATATATATATATATATATATAGCCAAAGGATTTTACCGGACTCAATGCTATCTGTACTGCTAACACCAGTCATCAAAGACAAAACCTGTAAAGCATCAAGTACACAAAATTATAGACCAATTGCTTTGGCTAGTATACTATCCAAAGTATTAGAACGAATATTTGATAGGCTACAGGAATATACAGGAACAACTAACAACCAATTTAGATTTAAAAACAAACATGGCACTGATTTGTGTGTTTATGCTTTAAAAGAACTTGTCTCAGCACAATACAACAATGTTTATGTGTTTTTTGTATGCGTCCAAAGCTTTCGACCGTATTAACCATGGTAAACTATTTACTAAAATGCAAGAGCGAGGGGTGCCTCCATATCTAATACAAATTTTGCACTATTGGTATTCAAATAAAACCATGCGGGTTAGCCCTGCTGAAAATACCAGCAAGACCAGCATCAAACCAGCATCAGCACCAGCTAAACCAGCACCACACCAGCATTAGCACAAGCTAAACCAGCATTAGCACCAGCATCCCATGCTGGTCATATCAGCATATGTTGTGTTTTGGTGCTGGTATGCTGGTGACCACCAGCTAAACCATCATAGAACAGCATAATTCCCATGCTGGTCCATGCTGGTTTTTTTAGCAGGGAGATGGGGAAAAACAACATCAACCCCGTTCCCTGTAACTAATGGGTCAGGCAAGTGGAATATTGTCACCTATTCTTTTTAACTTGTATATGGACGACTTATCCAGAAAGTTAGAGGAGTGTAAGACTGGATGTGTGGTGGGGAATCAGCTCATTAATCACCTAATGTATGCAGATTACCTAATTATTATGTCACCTTATAGTGCTGGGTTACAACAATTGCTTAGTGTGTGTGCAAAATATGGTATGCAATATGACATCAAATTTAATTCTAAAAAGAGTGTCATGATAGTACGAACTAAGGAGGACCAGCATCTAAAGTTTCCCTCCTTTTATTTGTCTGAGAAAGAACTAGATACTGTTGCTAAAGTAAAATACTTAGGACACATTATCAGGGATGACGATGATGATATTCAGCGTCAGTGCTATAAATTATATGCTCAGGCACATGTTGGCATGAAAATTTCATATATATATATTTGTATTTTGTGTATGCTTTTTTTATATACTAGACAGTTGTATGTGTTTTATATATTTGGACTTCGAGTTTGTCAATTAAGATAATTATTGACATTTATTGATAATATTGATAATTATTGATTTAATCTAGATTAATCTATGCCCATCTATATATAAATAAGAGCTGGGCATAGATTAATCTCATACAAAATAAAAGTAATTTTACGAGTATATAATAAATAAATAATAATGAAAATACGTGCCTGCTAAAGATGCGTAAGGGTTTATGATAAAAGAGACGCTTGCGTTTGCTAGATACTCGCGTAATCGCATCTGTAATTGGAGTTAAGTGTCTTGCGAGATGCGTCTTATGAAACCTTTTAATGCATATGCAGCATGCACTTAGAGTTTTGAGGTCATCATTTGATTGATTAAAATCTTCAGGATTCCTGGGAGACGAGACATCGACTTTACATTCATGCCCCCAAACGTGATGCTGAACAATGATTGGTTGCTGTTTATGTCCGTTAGATGGCCTTTCGAAGAACCTAAAACCTCAGCAGCAATAATGACACAAGCCAAGACAGAAGCTTTCAGATTGAATTTTTTACATTTTTTATTTTCTGCATTTTCATGAAAAACAAAACAAATTGAACATTAAATTTCTTCAGAAAGTCTTCAGAAAATAATTGCTATTTTGTTGCTACAAGTTGCATTTAAGTTACAGCTTCCCAAAGGTAAATAAGCAATTTAGCTTAAACTATTAACCCTTTCAAGCTTAGATGGGACAGGAGAATACAGGTGGGATGCCAGCAAAGAACTAAAAGAAGAGTGATTTCAGTAAGAGCACATAAACACTGCGTCCAAAAACTAAGTTAACAAAACCTTAGATGACTGAAATGTGGTTTTAGACACAATAAGTGTCACTAAGAAAGATCACAAAGATGACTGAACTAGTATGCTGAAATGCTTATGATTCATACTCTGATGGCAAGTATGCACCACTACATTCTTTGTTCAATAGGTTGTGGCAGATGACAACAAGCAGGAAACATGTCAGTCCTTTTCTTCCATCAAAATGCAAGAATACAGTTTAGCATTGACACTAACTCCCCCAAAACTGATAGGTCCACTGGACCCAAAATTTCATCAGATCTTCCTTTCAAACCTACCAAACACCACTTGGGCAGAATTTGAAGTTTAGTGTCAAGCTCATGGGCAAACACCTTGAAAAAGAAGTCACTTTGGATGAGGCTGAATGCCCAGAAAAGAAAGCCGCCACACTCTGGACATGTTAAGATTTGTCTTGTGGGTTACAGGAATTCAATCCTACACAATTTACTTACATCTTCAGGTTATCCCACGTCAGTCCGTTTTAACCCTTGCCAATATCAGCAGCGTTATCCTTCCATCTTTCTCTTTTTTCAGCCTCATCCTCCCATTCAGGCTATACATCAGCCTGTGTTTAGTGGGATGGAGCACGTGTCAGCTTGCAAAGCAGAGCTGCGTAGAGACTAGTTTGTGCGTGCGTGCCATTATGATATTTTCTGAATGAGTTTGTCTTCGGTTAGGCAGAAGAGGGTGCAGTAAGAGAGATCAGATATAAAGTTTTCACAACCACGTCGAGTCACATTCTTACATCCTCGAAGATCCAACAGTCTGAGTGCTGATAATCGCTTCATATAGGACAGACAAGCATCTGTCAACTTATTACAACCTGGAAAGAAACAAAGACATCAGTGAGATCTCAGAATGAAGACTTTTAAAGAAACAACAAGTACTTGTAGGATTAAAATTTCTTTTAAAGGTGCCAAAAAATGCATTGAAATAATCTGTTAAATTCTTCTCTGATATATGTGACTTTTTTAAGTGCAAAAATTATCCAGTAACGGATCCATTTACAACCCTAAGATTTTTTTCTACAATGAAATGGCCTGTTATTACCTTATTTGGAAAGGTCATGAACAATAATGTTGTTTTTGGCTGTTTTACTTTCATTTTGCATTTCTTATTTGGTGTTTTATAAACCGAAACATGGCTAAATTCAGATTATGGTCATCGAATTTATAAAGGACACTTAAATGAATGATCACAATAAGGCCAAAACCCAATTTGCAATTTTTTGTGTGGATGGCAATAATTTCTACATCACACATTTGCATACTATTAACCCAAGGGTTTTGGCAACACACCACCTGATGGGCTAAATTTATAAGCAAAAAATATAAAATCTACAGGGCAGAAGATCAAAGGTACCTGCAAGATTAAGTTGTCTGAGCGTGTTTCGGGTGTTGCACCCAGAAGCGGTGATCAGGTTGACGGATTGATCGGTGAGCCCCTGGCAGTGAGACAAATCCAACCGCCTCAGCGAAGGCATGTGTCTGACAATCAGCTTCAGAGTGGAGTCACTTATATCCAAGCCAGACAAACGTAAATTCAGCAAACCTCTTAGCCGACTGCGACTTTCACTGCCTGTGTGATAGAAAATATGTTAAGAGAACAGTCCACATGGTCTCAAAAATAATTGCTAAGTGCTATCATCTCACCTGGCTGGACTATTAAGTCTTTAATTTGTGTATCTTTGACGGCGACAGCCCAACAAAGGTCTAGTGTTCGCAAACCCGGGCAACTTTGTGAACTCAAAGCTGACACGCATAACGAAGAGCAACCTGACATCACAAGATCTTTCAGACCTATGAGAAACAAGGAGAGGAAATATTTCACCACAAAAAAGCATATTGTGCAAATCTACTTAACAGTCAGGACTTTGGGAAACTCTACCTGGTAGGTGATGGATGAGCCAGGCGATTTGTTTCTTTGACACAGGTGTCCAAGAGAGGTCCAGTGTCACAGGTTGTCGTTTAATGATGGCTGAAATAGCCTGGGGGCTTAGTGACCGACAACGGCTCAGATCTATCCGTGTCCACAAGCGCTTATCACAGCACCTACAGAATAGATTAACAATTTTTAGCCATTTACTAAGTGAGAGAAGATCATGAGAATGTAAGACCAATTCATTTAAGAAGGCACAGACATGCAGCTATATTTGGGCCTCCTCTTACAGCATCTTTAGACTGCCAAGTACCAAACTGGGAGTCATTTTCCAAAGCATGAGCTTTTTGTCAACATGCAATGCAAATGAATTATCAAATGAAGAGAAAACGCTTTTCTGCCAATGACGAGTATTTCCGGCTTTCCGCAATACCAATATTACTCGCAACTTATAAAACCCGGAAGTATTTCCCGAGGGCAAACAGCTGTATGTCTGTGTCAGTTTTGAGGATCGCTCTGAATCTGATCTCTATCAAAAATCGTTCACAAAAATGTAATTGGGTCATTCCACAAAAACGTCCACTTTTGGCATAGCAAGATGTCTTAAAATGTATTTCTTTTTCTAACATTTAAACTTAGAGAAAATTATGAGATTACTCTTTGACTTTATAAGTACACATAAATGACAGCTTAATGATTTTTAATTTTTTGTGCGCATGTACTTCAAGACTGCACTGCATAAACCTATTTTTGGTCACTGTGTTACCTTACTTCTTTAGCAATATTACAAGGTGTTTATGAAGGTGTTAAAGCTTAATTCTTACGTGTAGCAGAATTCAATGAATAAAAAAATTATCATCATGTCACATGTGAAAGATTATATTAATGTGAAAGAAAAAACACCAGTCACTGGTGTTACTGATCTTCGCTGCTGTTAAGGAAGGTAACACCTTTTTTTTTTGCAATTCCCAAACAATAAGGGAGGTCATACCAGTGACTTAAACTAAAAGCTTCATATGAAATCATGAGATAAAGAGAAGATTTCTGATAACTGAAAAGCGACAGTGGACTTTATAGATCTCCAGGAAATTGAAAGGAAGTCAAGTGATGTCATCAGTGTGATTTTGATTTAAAAATAAGAGCTTTTTTTAAACATTAACACCAGTGACAACTCCAGGGGACCACTACTTTCATTATATATTTTATAATATTTATTTAGCATGTTGTATTTTAATGTAATTTACATCATATATTTGATAGTTATGGACACATTATTGTATTTTAAATGGAAGAAAACACTGTTTTTGATCTCAAAATAAAGCATTTTCCCTCTGTCCATGACCGAGGGGACGAGCACTTCTGTGGGGCTTGGAATTTTAATTAATTAATAAAAATCAAATATTGCTACATTGATGGCTCAAGAAGATGTAATTGTTCAAATAACATATTGTCTCATTTTAAATATAAAAGATTGTAACCCTAAAGGGTGTTTCAAGTATAATATTTCTGTAAAGTCTAGAGACAAAAACATTTCTGTAGAATGACCCAATTATCTCAGCTTATTGCTTAAAATTTTGTTTGTTTTAAGAAACCTTATTTAAGAGGTAATAAAAAGTGAACTAATAAAAGGTAGGATGAAACTTTTTTTTTGAAAGCAGAGGCTCTTTCATTTGTAAGGGTGTCATGATTTCGATTTTAAATCTAAATCAATCGGAATTAAGTCACAACCTCTAATTAAAAAAATGTAATCGTCGATGCTGCCACGGCCCATGTCACATTCAGTCGGCTTGCCAAGCGGGGGGAAAAAACCTCTCGGAGGTGCCTTTAAAAACATCGGTCCGATACTATTGTCTATCCGCACAACCCTAGCATTTAAGTTACCATATTTTTCCACTGGCAGCACTACTAACATGGCAGGGCGTCTCCGGGTTCAAGGTCAGATATTATATTTCATAAAAGTCTAGTCTAAAAATGGCATAGCATTTTTTGTCTTTAAAAAAAAAAAAACATCGAGAATCGAATCAAATTGTGAACTTGCAATCGAAAATGTAATCAAGGATTTGGAGAATCGTGACACCCCCATTCATTTGCTATATTGTATGTTTATATATTTTAAGAAGAGCATTTTCTGGAAGGCATTAAACTTTTGTGAAAATCATGAAAAATGCTGACACTGGCTGGCAACTTATTTTTAAAAACGCTGGCGGGAAAGAGTTAAAAATCTTTAACTGTTACTTTTTTGAAGGCAGTTTTATATTTGAATATACATATTCACATGTATTCTTTTAGCTTAGGATGGCAAAATGCAATTTATAACAATTTAAGTGATTCATATAAAATGTAAATCTAAAGCCAGACTTGCATTACAGGATTATCAGTCTGAATTTACCCATAATTTGTGCTAAACAGTACATTTTCAGCACATAAGGCAACACCTCAGCCAGCAATAAGATTCTGTCCATGCATTTGCAATGAGAAGCATGTCGTACAAGTTGACACTTACCATTTGTACCAAGCCTTGCAGACTCTCATACACACAGCCAAGTCAGTCCGACTTAAGTAACGGAATACGGACACCCAAATGTCCTTTTCACAGCCTCGCTCGTTCCCTACATCACGGAATGAGGGATGAGAGAGGAGGGATGGAGGAGAGCTGGTGGTAATGGAAGGAGGCGGAGGTGGTGGAGAAACAGAAGAGCGAGAAGACACGGAGGAAGGTGACAAAGTGTCTCTCTCTCGTCCGTCTTGGTTGGAGTTCCGTCTTGTGTGGTGACGGCTGGACGCATTGGCACCTTTAGACTGAGCAAGTCCATTACCAGTCGGTGTCAGATTGCTGTTCCTGAGTCGCGCCCTGGGTAATGTTTTGCGCTGGATGAAACCAGGAGCGTTGGGTGTGCGGGGAGACATAGCAGCCTCCAGTTTTGGTACAATGGAGCCGGGGTCACGTTTGGCTTTGGGAGGACGCTGAAGAGTCACAGTTAGGTAGGAATCGTTCAGCAGGTCATCATTCAAATCGGAGACGAGTAGGACAGGTGGATCAGTGTCTGAATCTGACTGGTTTTCTCCATCATCATCATCGTCATCCCCTCCATCATCCATATCTTCCATCTCATCATCATCTCCATCAAAGTCCTGTTCCTCGCTATCGTCATCTTCGTCCTCCTCGTCATCATCATCGTAGTCCTCACCTCTACGTCGTCTCCTCCGCGAACGATGTTCCTTGTCTGATCGGCCCAGATGCCTCTCTTCTTCACTATCATCCTCATCATCGTCTTCCTCATCTTCATCGTCATCATCATCGTCGTCATCATCTTCGTCGTCATCATCGTCGTCCGTTTCATAGCGTCGCCGCCTCATATGAGATCCTCCTCTTAATCTAACCCGGCCTCCTCTCTCTCCTCTTGCCCCAAGTCCTCGCCTCATTTTCAGCGAACTTGTCAAGCTGCCTCCTCCTCGATTCCCTCGATGTGTGGAGCCCCTCCAAACTCCTCGCCTGCCAGATCCGTAACCTCTGCGGGATGAAGACACACCTCCCCTTGAGTGGATTGACATCTTCCTCCCACCATCTCCATCCTCATCGTCGCTGCCAGAATCGTCGTCATGTTCCATTCCATGACGCCGGTAGATCTTAGCCACACGAGGATCTAGAGATGAGGATTTGCGTTTCTGAAAGAGAAAAGAGAATATGTAGCAAAGGCAAGACACCAAAAAAAAAAGAAATGTCACATGTGCTGGTTGTAACTTTTAAGTGAAAATAAAGTGATGCATTGCATTACAAGCTTTGCAAACATGTCTACAACGCTACATTAATTGCTGGTCATACATCAATTACTTTAGCTTTCAAAGTTACTTACATGTGTTTTCGCTCCTTCTATATTTATCTGGAAAGAAAGAAATCAATTTAAAACATTGATATCACAGCAATGGAATCACACAATCTGCAAACACAGAGCTGATCATGAAGCCCTCAGTCCAAACAGTGATGGGGCGCAATGATGATGCGACAGGGCGGGCCATATAGAGCCAAAAACAAAAGGAAGACCAAAGCAGGAAGGTAACAGCACAAGACAAAGAGCAGGCGAAAGAATATGAGAGACAGAAAAAGAGGGAGAAAGGAGTACAGAACAAAAGTAGAGGCAGATGCGCGTGCAGCAGCGGTGGCGTGAGAAAGGCGGAGCCTCTCACCCTCTTCCTGAGCCGCTGCTCAGGGGCCGCTGCCTGTTTCTGGAGCGACCCGTGGGAGAGTGAAGAGGGGGGCCGCCCGACCCTGTGCCACGCCCCGCCCCTGAGCCCCCCTGACCCATCCTGTGCCGTGATGTCATCACCGCTGCCTGACGACTGGCACAAAGGAAAAACAGACCAGTGTGTGTACGACAAAGTAAGCTCTCGCCATGCACCTTTCCCTTATGTTTTGAGAGTGTGGATGAGTGCGTATGTATGCAGGCCTGCAAAAGCTAGCGTTAGATTAAAAGCTCAAAGCTAAATTGTGTTCAAGCTGGAGGATAGACCCTCTCTTTAAAAAAAAAATACTTAAAAGCTGTGTGTGTGCATAACTGCTGGTATGTGTCTATTATACCTCAGATTCTGTGTCTTTGCCCAAGACACATTTGGGACACTCCCAGCAGCTGGGTAGATCTTTGTTTATCACTCCATCTCCCGATACCTGTAGAAAGAGAGGGGAGCAGCATTTGTAAAATCTTGACCACTAAACCCCCGGAGTATAGTCAGTTTTTTACGTGTACGCTAAAGTACACGCACTGTTACACGAACAGCCTTGCAAAGTATAGTTTATTTGACTCAGACACTCGACACATGTGCATTGTGACAAAATGGGCTACATTCTCCTGTAGGCGCATACGAGATCTACCCGTACAATGCAAGTGCGCACTGTTCTGATGATGAAAATTGCGTCATGCACACTGTATGCAGACCCTTGCATACACTTAAAAAATGGACTACACCCGGAATATTGTCTGTTTTTTACTTGCATGCATACGTACGCGCACAGTCGAATGAACACCCTTGCAAAGCATAGTTAACTGACTCATACGTACATGTACGCTGATGTTCAACGCATGCGCATTAAGACAAAATGCAATGCATCTCCTGAGCTACATACTACGTTTTCCTTGTCACAGGGGTTAAAAAATCCAGTGGTGCGCGTACAGTACGCATGCACTGTTCTGATGACGAAAATACACCGTGTACTCGGACCTTTGCGCTAAGTGCAAAAAATTGACCTACTTCGGCCTTTAAAGATCAGCACATCTTCATGACATTAAACGAGGCACCCATTTAAAAGGACCGTAAGTAGGATTTTCCCCATCTAGTGGTGAAACTGTATTTTGCATTCAAACGAACAGTGCTCTCTAGCGCCTCGTTTTTCCAAATGCGTGTTGCAACTATGGTAGCCGTTATGTACTCACTGATCTCCTTGTCCGTTTCAACTGGTTCACGTGTTCTGAACGAAAATGCGGTGTGGAAACGTGTTGCGGTAGGCTAGTGCTTTTTGTCACTCTTTGCTATTATAGTTTATCAATATAGCGGAACGACATTACCCATTCAATGTAAATACAGAGAAGAAATTCTAAGCTTACAAAGAAAAAGTCAGATCATTGCTCAAAGTCATTTGATACCAATGAAGACATATTTATATTTTACTAATAAAATATTTTAAAAACTACACGTAGTGACAATGTTTGTACCTTTAAACAGCTAGGATGGGCAATCTGAGCACAGTTGGAACACTCCATGAGCTCCTCACCAACATCAAGGCTTCCTTCCCCACAGATCTCACATACGGCAGAGAGCGGCAGACCAGGCTATTAAGAGAAGAGATATTAGTATGCAAACAAAGAAACGCTTTGAACAAGACAACACAAACATACACAGGTTTGTTTTACTCTATTGTATTTGTATTAATTATATTGTATTAATCTATACCAAGCTTTTATGATGACAATGAGTGCGTTTACATGCACAGTCTTATGCCGATAATGCTTAATAAACTGATAACACGTGGGGTCATGTAAACGCGTAAAGCGGTTTTCTTTAATCGGGGTAAGCCCATAAACAGCGTAAGCAAAAACCGATCGGCACAGGTAGTTTTTTGCTCATTACGCCGATTTCGCATGGCATGTAAACACCTTAACCTGCTGTCTCACGGTTTTGTCCATGTGCGCATGTCTCCACCTATGAAAGATAAACGTCACACGCGGAAGTAAGCGCAAGGTAACGCATAAAAGTCTCCGCTCGACTAAAGCAGTTGGCAGAGAAACTGTGAAAATAAAAGCTCATGTTACATTTACAGGTTCTGCAGACACGATGAGAGATACAACAGTACAGCTTAAGACAGATATGCCGTCGGCTTTTTGATCGACTATTGTGTACTATAGGTGGTGACGTCACTGCCTGCGAGAAAACTGATTATTCTTCAAGTCCCATGTAAACGCAGTTGACTGCATAGCCGGCTTATTGATTTGCATGTAAAGGCATGAAAACAGTTTTCTATAATAAGCAGATTTTTGATAGTTATCCGCTTATTCTGTGCATGTAAACGCACTCATTATTATCACCAAAAGCTGATTTGCCCCTTTTTTAAGTTTTTATTACTATTCCTGAATAGGCATGGGCCGGTTACCAGTTTCAAGGTTTTAAACAGTCAAGGTTTCAAAACCACTAAAAATACTCTGTGATATGGTCTTCAAGGTATGCGCTGTGTTTATACACAATTATTTAAATCATGTGATTGATTTGATGTTTACATTTAAAATAAATTACGAAAATATTATATTTTTGAAAGCATATTATAATTCAAAGGCTTTATTTTTACCTGGCATTTGAAAATAACACATTTTAGTGTTGCAATGGCAATACCGCAACACAGTAAAACCGTGGTATTTTTGCTAAAGGTCATCATACCGGCAGAATCTTATACTGGCCCATGCCTACTCCTGAACAGGAAATTATGTTTTTGCCATGTTTTCCATGTAGGGAAATAATCAAAAATTTGGCCCTTACTGATATATTTACACAAAAACACATCATTTGGACTCACAGCGAGACACTGGCGGAGGACACAGGTCTGTTTGAGCTTGCCAGGGCCACCAAATTTCTTCATGTCTCTGCAGAAGTTGCAGTCGCCACACTCTGTGCGCATACAGGCCTCGCAGCGTTTACAGCGCACGCGTCGTCGCCGCAGCACCGACATGTTGGAGGATGGTTTCACTGGCCGGGGAACGATGGGTGTGGTCGCCAGCTTTGGACGGATAACAGGTGGAGGGGGAGGAGGGGGCTGATACCATGAGGGCTAAGGGAGAAGATGGGTAAATGAAGGAATGGATCAGACAGATAAATGTTGTGTAGTGTGAACTCAGGTTTTAGTAAAATTTTTCACATGTCTCTAATGTCAATATCAATATTTCTGGATAATAAAATGGGTTAAAAGAGTTTTCATTAAATTGACTTTCCAAAAAACAAGTATAATTACTGAACTTACTCTCTTTGGCCATCTGACAATAGGTTTTCCAGTGTAGGAGAGTTTGGGGGAGTCGTTTGCATGTTCTTTTAAAAGCGCCTGAAAGAGAGTTAATAACAAGACTCGTGAGAAACCCACACGTAACATTCCTTCCAGTGGCATCCTGCAACTCGTGTTGCAACTTCAAACATAAAAGCAAATGCATCAGAATAACCATGTTAGATTGCAAGTGCTGACCCGTATGTCGTGCAGCAAGGCGGCGGCGTTGTGTATTCCAGAAGGCACATATTTCTTATGTGCAGGCAGAGCCTCCAGCTTTCCCACCAGGTTCCAAAGCCCCTCCAGTTCGAAAGGAGTCAGGTGAACCTTCACCCCTGGTCCACTGGTAGGAGAATTGCTCTCATCTTGCTCCTCTTTAGTATGGCCATTAATTACCTCACTTTCCTGTTTAATTCCTGTGTCAGACATAGAAAGTTTACCTTCTGATTAAAAGTCATACAAGAACACTTATGAGAAATTGAATCTACTAACCGATGCCCAGAGAGTATTTCTGGTATTCAGGGATGAGGTAGGAGGTGTTGGTCAGACTGTACAGATAACGCTCCAACACGTACCAGGCCATCTCGAAAAAGAAAGGACAACGAAACTTCGATGGCACCTGAAGAGAGGGAAACCATAAACCATGAAGGATTATCAATATCGCCTTAAAATTTATTATTTGGATGAATCATATGAAGAAATATAAGGGTCATGATATCTGTAGCAAATATTGTGCTCACCCGTGTCCTGTCCTCAATGCTTGCAATATTCAGTTGCATGGGGACGTTAAAACTATGCAGGAAATTTCCACCAAACACAAGTGTGTCCACAGGTGTATAAACCGCATGGATCCAACCTAAACAAAAATTTTGATAAATTACAAAAAACACAAATTTATAGCTAAGCAATTTAAATACAAATCCTTAGCGCTTACCCGATGGTATAATGAATGTGTATCCCTGCTTGAGCTCAATCCTCTGGCAGTCAGTGGCCCTGTCACCAAGAAAGATGTCTCCTTGTTTCCCTGACAACACCCAGTTTTCATACAGCTCCAGGTTTTGTGGTGTGGGTGGAATTAACCAAAACACCTATAGCGGAAACAGCCAATCAGGTTATCAAAACATGACAAAAAGAGATTAAAGTGAATAAAAACTAGGCTAAAACTAGCCTCAAAATATTGTATTTGAGCTCTTCAATTCTTCACTCAAAAAGGTTTCTAGTAGATACAACGTATAAACAATAATATGCCATTATCAATGAGCTCCATCTACAATGTTCTCTAACCTTGCTTCCGTTCAGTATGTGGTACCACACAGATGTGCCGCCAAAGTCTACGTGGAAATCTGTGAAACAGCCCTGAACACTCATTAGGCAGTACCTGCACAAAGAAAACAGACAATATTGAAGTGGGAAGATGAGGCATGCGAGGTAAAAGAGAAATAACTAAAGATAAGCAAATAGGGTTGTGACAAAAATTAGATATGAACATGAAGTAGAAAGAGAAGGAAGTTTTCTTTATAACACACTGGCATGAGACCATAAGCCAAAACAGTAAAGTAGGTTGGGACACATGCTCACTTTTGCACTTTGGGGTACTGCATGTCCATGATAGAATTTGTGGAATCTCTTTGCCTTTCCTTTAAATGCCGTGGCCACATGTTGTCCACCCAGTCAATCATTTCCACCTATCAGAACAGGAGAAGTCACAAACGAAAGTCAAGGAGGCTGATATCAGAGACTGAATTGAACTGTTTGATGGGAACCTGTGTCCCAACAGACATTTAATATATGTACTAACCGTTGCAGGTCTTTTGACAAGGCTCTCTAGTTTAGTGTGGCTAAATTCAAGACTGATAACATTGTAAGTCTTGTCTCTCTGGGAAGCCGGAGTCTCATAGTACCGACACCACTGGGCCATTGACATCTCCGTCCCCTTCTGAGTAGCCACATCCATTACATCAATCAGGCGTCGACTTCCTGTCAACAGAGAAGGGCAGAGGCGGGGTTTCAACAATGGCAAAGTTGTTACTCTTAAAGTCACATTGAAACTAAAATTAAAAACTTGCATGTCCTGGTTTACATAATACTTTCTCCTGTACCTGCATATGTGACCTATGTGTACAATGTAAGCAGGGTTTTAAAAAAAATGCGCATGCACTGTATGTGGAGTTCCCTTCCCTACGCGTAAAAAGTGGACTATACTTGGGCCTTTAGACACCACTGATTTTAGTCAACATGAAATTCAGCAACACACACTACAACAAACACTTACCTACAAACGTCTTCACATCATTCACACTGAAATCTGGATCTGGCATTCTGAAAATATACATATAAATTCAGATGAACTGGAAATGCAAATCATAATAAATGACAAAGAGAATGAGCAATTAACGAAAAAAATTACATTCATTAATTTAGCAAATGCTACTGTTCAAGCCATAGATATGTATAAAGGCTAGATGTCTCACCCGCGCTGCTGGCTAACTGAGTGGAACGTCAGCATTTTGGCGGCCATCTTACACAGGGCGCTCGCTCACTCGTAGCATTGAGTTTTAATTAACTTGCTTAATTTTTTTACCGATTTCAACCGGTTTGGTTTGTTATAAACGTCAAAGATGTACCTATGACACTGCATACTTTACTAAAAATGTAAAAAAAATTCATGAAACATGGTAAAGCATCCAGAATTATAGCCACGTTAATAACGTTTGTAAAAAAACCAAACCGTTTGAAAATTGGTAGAAAATGTAGCAAGTTATGGTCATTTAAAAGTACCTGCACTACTAAAATCAATGCTACGTGTGAGCGAGCTGTCTGAGGTAAGATGGCCGCCAGGTGATGACGTTAGAGACTCCGCCGTAAGACATCTAGCCTTTATACATATCTATGGTTCAAGCACCTAACAAATGAAAATAATACAAGCAAAAAACTAATCCAAAATAAAATAAAATACAAGTAGGGCTAGCTAACTATATTCAATTGAGCAATCTTTAAACAATGACAATATCATACTTAATGCCAAGTCCATCGGGTCTCTCAAAGATGATGGGGTCCCTTAGCCCCCCTCTCTGGACGTACTCAAATGTGAAATCTGAACAAAACAGACAAGCAATCATTATAAACCCTTAACACTAGGGTTGGGAATCGAATTTGGAATCGGATTCTTGTTATATACTTTCGATTCCACTAAATGCGTTGACATTTGAAACCACCTAAACAAACACAACCCTACCCTAGTAGAATCTGGACCTTCTTTTGATAGACCCGCCCCACACATAGGCAACGATGTCGGTTAGTAGACACGTCCCTTACTGCTGATTGGCTACAAGTGTGTTTTGGTACTCAGCGCGACTCCGTTTTCCAAAGTGTTTTTCAAAAATCATGCACCCCGCCTTTAACAATTCAGGATCGCACAATCACATAATTTTCATGTCATCAAGAACCGAGTCACCGGACCTATAGCCATCTGCACACAGTGCGCAGGACCTTCTGTTCAAATACTTAACTCTTTCCCAGCCAGCGTTTTAAAAAAAAGTTGCCAGACAGTGCCAGCTAGGGCTCATCCTATCTTAATTTGTTCTCTTTTTATCAACTCTCAAATATGGGTTGGTTTCTTAAAAAAATACAACATTTTAAGCAAAAAGCTAAAATAATTGCATTTTTGTAAAGGACTTTTTTTAGAAATCAGATTCAGAGCGATGATCAAAACAGAGTTTTTACTGTTTGGCCTTAGTGGATACTTCTGGGCTTTATAAGTTGGGTAAGAGTGCAACCTGGTGGATAATAGTGGAAATACGGAAGGCCGTAAAACATGAAAAAAAACATCTGCAGTTGGTTTATCCCAGGTGTCTACAACCCTGCTCCCTGAGCTACTGTCCTGCAGACTTCACTTCCAACCCAGCTCCAACACACCTGTCTGTAATTATCAAGCAATCCTGATCACCTTGATTAGCTGCTTCAGCTGTGTTTGATTGGGGTTGGAGCTAAACTCTGCAGGATGGTAGCTCACAAGGAGTGGGGATGAAGACTCCTGGTTTATCCTATCGAATTAAGAATGCACCGTTTATCCAATGCGCATCCTAAGCGCTGACTCTGCCGAGTGTTAGTGTTTGTTTAAAGCCATGTTTGCTTAAAAGTTTTGTAGCTCCACAAATGTTTTTATGTAGCCTCCTTTTTGTGTTCAGCTGTAAGAAATGGCTCAAAATAAATATTTTTGATCTACAAAGGCTTGCCTGTTATTGCTTTTCACCCCTTTGGAATCAAAACTAAGTATTGTTAGGAATCAGAATAAGTTGAATCGAATTTGGTATCAGAATCGATAAATTTGAAACGATGCCCAACCCTATTTAACACAGTGTTGCTATTCTATGAAAAGCTGCTTCAATACATGCTGTGTCTCTCTCTCTGACCTTTGCCCTCCATTCGTTTGACCCGATCTGAGCTGAAGCGGCTGCTATGCAGCTTCTCCTCCAGATCGAACGTCCTCTTTCCATCGATCTCATCGTCGGAAATGGCATCGTCCTGGTAACGTCGCCGAGTGCCAGCCCGCTGTAAGACAAGGGAGCAAAGAAATGAGACAATGATAGATCAATCCCCAGTCCACCATTTTGTAAGTAATACTTCCCCTTTTGAAAGTTGAGGGTTTTATAACAAACAACGTTCTCGGCCAAACTTGACACACTGACAAGTGATACAGAGTGCCAGGCTATTTGAACGCACACCTACACTAAGCCAGAAATGTGCTTGCCCACACTACCAAAAAAAACCTCACAAAATAACTTGCACTCACAAACAATAGCCTACACATAGTAACTGTGTTATAACACATAATTCTTGCAAATTTCTGCCTGTGCACAAGGTGTATAATAATGCTGTAAGCATCTCAATCAAAACTCACTTTCAATGTGGATGAATGAAGAGGAAGCTAGCAAAAATGCTTACATTTGTATTGATTTTGTTTATTTATTCCCAGATTATTTGTTATTTACTATTTTCTAGCCTAGCATCATTCTGTGTAAAATAAGTTCCTTTACGACCAGGTGTGATGAAGCAGCGCAATTGTGAGACGCGATGTGAGGGCACTGCGATGAAACGCCCCATCCAATTAGATTTGAGCTTTAAATCAAGTACCTGGAGCCGAGAAATATATATATTCCAAGTATAAAAATACAGCCTTAAAACAAGATTAGTTGACTAGTCACATTTGGAATTACCTTACATGTGAATAACAAAATGACTTTAAGAAACAAATCCGCATATCAAATCATGCCTGTTCTGAATGTCCAGGATGCACAAATACACAACTACACCATTACAAGGACAAGTTTAGTAACACACCAAGCATTCTCTCAAACAAAACAATAGGACCCTCCTTTGCTTTTCCTTGCCATAATGTCTCTATGGTGATGTGGACTGCTGGCCAATCATAGCCTTTTCGTCAAACACAAAGCAAAAAAAAAAGAGGGGGGAGTAAATCGATGAAATGAATGGAGCATGATTGTGCAGTATCTTAAGGAACCTGCCACTGCTGCTTATTCTTTCCATATCCACGTCCCATACATAACCGATAACACAACGTGCATCTATATAAAACTTACAATGTATTAACAAAAATAAGTCCCTTTTTCATCTCCTTAAAAATTATACCCTTGTTAATCAGTCATAGGGGTTGTGCATTTTGCTCAAATGATCAAGCTATGTCTGCGCATGGTCTCATTTAATGGTTTAACTTATAAAAACATGTCTGAAGACCCCTGCATTCCGTAAGCTGTACTCAGTTCATGCGTTTTTAAATGCAAGGCCGAGTACAATGTGTACCACTTACTCCTTTCTGAACTCTTACCAGTCAGACACCAAGGACTCATCCAGAATGCCAATGTGATCATAATACCACAAGATTATTAAAGTATGTTTTAATATAAGGCATAAAGTCACAATTACTGAAAATCCATGGTTAATTCTTGCTGGTACCTCCTGTCTACCAGAGTACTTGTGCCCATCCCTAGTCAATGAATGATGTTGCATTTTTTTACTTCTCTGGTCCTGTGTGCACCATACAAGGCTGCCAGCATGCCACTCCTAAATTTACAATTTCATCAACATTTATTATCTCATTTAAACTCTCAGTATGACTTTAATTCTAGCAGTGACAAGAGCAGCAAATATGCATAAGGAAATTCATACTACTTTATCATTAGCTTTACTGCACCATGTTCCTATTGACATCATCACTAGGGTACAATAAGGTATTCACCTTGAGATCACAACAATACATACCAACATATTGCATTTGAAAGGAACCAAGATGAAAAGTTGCAAGGGAAAAAAAGGACAGCTTTTCTGTTTTCTATCCTAGGCATTTATACACCCTCTTTCTTTCCATCACCACCATCTCTCTAAGCGGTAGCCCTAGACTGCAGTGCTCTTGGAAGAAGCCCTTGTGGAGGGCAACAAAACACTACACACCTCGCACCTTCAGTGTCACATCTTCATCACTGATCTTCCTTTTCCTCCCTCTCCGTCTCATCAACAACACGCCACCGTCAACGAGCGTTAAGATTTCCTGTTCGTTCTCCATCCTTGCGCTTCTTTCTCCCTTTCAGAATGAGAAAATCTGCCGTCTGCTCTCCTCGATCATGCTTCTGCCTCTGCAGTGCCCCCTCCCACTATTCTCCCTATTTCCGCATATATGCTCACATGGTCTGCTCAACCAATCCTAACATTCGTCCTACACTTCTCGGATCACTTCAAACACAGGCAGAATGCACACAGCAACCCTTACAAAAGCTTGTTACACGCTATAGCACCATCCTGTTTCACACAAAAAACTAATACCAGGGAAAATATTCTTAAAAGGTACACCGACTATGAAGACTTCTGTGTTTTAATACTTTATATTTGCCTTTAACAACTACTATTCATTAAGAGAAACACATTAATTATCTTAATTTCTTCGAAAAAATTAAATAAAAACCCTACATGTATTACTCATTTTAACCTATGGAGGCCACAATTATGTTTTCATTCTGAAATTGATGACGTGTAATGGTTATTGTGAAATATTACTAAAGTTTACTATAGTAAATAGTTTTTATGTGAGAATCACTATTTTCCCACTTACACATTATTACCTCTCAGATCGCCTTTATTTTGATCTTCTTTCATTCGTATGTTTTCTGTACTATTCTTCCTTTATATTTCTCTCTGTGAAAGGACTAAATAAAAAGACCTGATGATGTATTTTTAATAATGCAGGCCAAATACCATCACCTGCTGTCTGGATGTGCTTATAACTCGCATCTTCTGTTTCACATCATTTTATAATCTACTGATTGAAGACTTGTCTTTTTTCCCTCGCTGTAGGATTAATTATTGCGACCATTTGACGTCATGTATAGTGTTGAAAAACAAAATGGTAGCCTCAGATTATAAAAAGATTTTTTCAAGTTTATATACTAGAATAACTATACAATTTGTAGTGCTTTTATTTTTACATTCATATTGCCAGTCCCAGTGTTATTCTATTAAACCATACATGTGTTTATAACCAGGGTACATTTTAAGACACCAGTAATCAAACCAAATAGCATGATTTCAACAGACTAGGAATGCATCAAGCACGACTTCACACTACTAAAGACACAACTAAGGCAAAAAAATAAATTGTGTATATATATCTGTAATACATGTAATTTTGTGTTTCTCTTTTTAAAGCTGTCCATTCAGTACTCAGACACTCTAATAATGACTTATATATAAGGACAAGTTATTTATTCAACAATGCAATGGAAAATAGGACAGTAAAGCTTCAAAGATAAGTTATACCATATACAGAAGATGTAAATGTGATTGTGAACTTGTCAGTGCATCAAAATAATAAATCAACAAATGGCTTAATGTAAACATGGCACTGTGGATTTTAGTATGTGTGTTTTGTGGAATAATGGACAAAGTGAAAAACACTGCTGTAATGCTGATCTTTTACATGCATTTATATTATAGTGATATTCAACTGTAGAATATGGTGTTGAAAATGTTATAAACAGCAATTTTAGTGTGCTTAAGGATGCCAACTGCAACATTATGACGACTGATAATCTCAGGACCGGCAGATTGCGACTGAGCATCACTGAAAATCAGTGAACTTTTATTCCAGTGAGACACACAGCATCAGAACAGAGTGTACTCAGTGAGACACTTTATCTCTCTTAAGTATCTACGGTGTTGTTGCACTTACCAGTCGCTTGCTGTACCGCGGTTTGGACTCGTCCATTGTCTCGCAGTAGATTCAGGAGCTGCCCGCAGCAACACGGGCGCGTCACGATCCGGCGAGCGCAGTTTAGTCCGTTAATTTCGTTAAATAAAACCACTGGTGGAAGGTCACTTTACTACGGATTATATCGATACGTTACATGAATACAGTATTGAATACGTTGCTAGTTAAAAAAATACTTTAAAAAAGCAACAAACGCGTCGGTAATATAAACGTCGACTTTTAGATTACATCTGTATTACGTAAATATTTCACAAAAATAACAGGAATGGGCAGGATAGAAGGCGGCTAAGCTGTCAAGATGAACGTGCCGAGAGGCTGAACGAGCATCATCAAAAGCTAACGTTAACCAGCCTAGAAAAAAATCAGCCGTTAAACAAATAAAATTACAAAGCTATATAGGATTTCGTTTATACATACGGCTTATATGTAACGGTTACAGCACATAATTGCAATATAACATGAAGAGTGAGGAGCATATATTAAGCGGGTAATGTAACGTTAGGCTAGCCGCCGTTCAAGTTTTAAATAAAACCATTTTTCCACAAGACTCAAAACTCGGAATCACAATGGGGAAAATCCAGCCGTTTAAATAGTCCTCGTGTACTGTGTAATATTAAAATGTTCACTCCGGGTAGCCTTCTCTGTAAACTTTTCTGTTCTGAGTTAAAGTAGGCATTATTAAGACAGCTTCGCTGTGTGAATTCACGACAAAGTTAATGTAGTAGATAATTCGCCGCCATTTTCACATCGTCACAAAAACACCACAAAGTAAGTCCCGCCTACTACAGGTTAAGCATCCAATCACGAACAAATGCGACGCTGTCCTTCCTCCCTTATTGGTTACTATTGGTGTCATTTAAAGGGGATGGGAGCGAGAAGCCAATGATAGAAGATGTGACCATTTTCTCATTGGCTAAGGCTTTACGCCGGTCAAAGCATCAACACAAAGATTGGCTTACACCAGCCGGATGACTTTCATTAATAGCCAATCATACATTAAATACTAATACATTTAACCTTAACCGAATGAATGCGAAAAAAATATTTTAAATGCTCCTTGGCAAAATTATGCATGTTATGTGGTTAATAATAAATATATTATTGTTTACCTTAGATCTTCCCTGGCTTGACGTCCCATCGTTTACGGATGTCCAGTCCATGTCGGCAAATGGGCTTTCGCTGGGGGCCGTGTGGTAAAATAAATCTACATTTTTCTTCAAACTAGCCCGCTAACAAAGTGTACATTCACACATGGTCATAATAGAGTTTTTTGACCTTTGTTTGAATCCAATAAACGGAAAACCCCGAACAGTTGTTCACACCGAAAACCAGTGACCGTCCACAGGTAACTCCACATGGTAAAACTTCATTTAACGCAAGGATACAAGATCAGGAAGTAGACGCTGATTGGTTGGTTAGCCATCCGCATCAGCCACTGATTGGACTGGACATCCGTCAATAACTGTAAAGTAATGGTGCGTTCCAGGCAGGTTTTTAAACCCGTGAGTTACGACTTCAAAACCACGACTCACGACCTTATGCGTTCCAGGCAGCCTGTAACTCGTGTTTTTACAACCTTCTACCGGTGAAAGTGCTCTGGAACGTCAGTCAAACCCGTGACTTCCCACCCGTGAACTCGTACTAGATCGATGTACTCCCAGTTCAAAGTCGTGAGTCGTGGTTTTGAAGTCGTGAGTTACGGGTTACAGGTTGCCTGGAACGCAGCATAACACACGAAACGAAAATATTGCCGGAAGCTTCTTGCATATATCAATGGAAGTTATAATAATTAGCTTTCTTGTACAACTTTTTTATTTGGGGGAAATTCCACATATAAAAAGAAATGTTCAGGATAAATACACGTTTTAATAAAAGTAGACTTTTATGAATATACAGGTTTTGCTTAACGTTTTAATAGTCTGTTTACTCAGTATATCAATCTGTAATTTTCGGTATACTAGTAAACTTGTTCTGGTAAATAAACTGCTTGCATAGATAATACAAATTAATTTGTAAGTTTACTTAATTTGATTTCAGTCTTTTAATCACATGTACTCACAGGCCTATATAAATGTAATTACTTTAAAAAATATGCAATACTATACATATCACTTACACAAGTAAAAACTTTGGAAATACAATCAACTATGTGCTACTCCACAGTGGTATATAAACAAATGATAAATAACGAAGGGATCCCTATTATCCTCTAAACATTATATTTTTGCAAATAAGAATGTGCACACACAACATTAAAAGTCTAGGGTCCCCTTGTCAGTTACAAAAATGAGGCATCTAAAATTAAATAATCATCCCCTTATGTATGTTTTATCTGAATACACAAAATAATAAAACTTCCCTGAAACAAGTTGACTGTAAATAAAATACATTCACAACAGAACTTTATATATAATACAAGGTAGCTAGTACGTCACATTTTACTATAATGCATCTAAAAGTGCAAGGCCAGTTAAATTGAAGAAAGAATGAACAAAAAGTATATATATTTCCGGAATCGGGGAAAAAGAAGCACAGTAAACATGTCTCATCGGCACTAAGATGCTTCTTCTGATTGATCACAGCTTCTTCACCTGGAAACACAGAACGTCAAATTACAGCATTCATAATTTCAAAAGCCTGATAGTATTTCTAGTGTCAGCCTTTTATTACACACAATTGGGCCATTATTGGCTTATTACTGGTAAAAAGGAGCACAACAATATTTACTATTACCTTGCAGAAAGCTTATGTCAGCCAGCTATACACCAGAGAACCACAGATGACCGCAAGAATTGTGCAACACACTATGATCATCATCTTTTTCTACACAGGTGTCAGGAAGCAGGCAGGAAGAGTATGATGATGATATATTAACAATAGAAAATGTCAAAGTAAATGATGGTAGTGAGGAAGAGAAATTGAAGACAGAGATGGTGTAAATTCACATGAACGAGAAATAGGACACCAATCCAAGAAGAAAATGCAGTAGGATGAAAAACAGAAAAAACATAATAGTGAAAAGATGCTCCAAGGAAAACTGCATCATCAAAACATACAACTTATATACAATGGTATGGCACAATTGTACGGCTTAATTTCCCAGCTCACCCTGCGTGCTTCCTGTTGGAACTTGGCAGCCTTTTTAGTGTCAGCTACCGCTCTTTCCACAAAGCCCACCGATTGGTCCATGTTACTCTCAATCCTGTCTATCATGCTTCCCTGTTAATAAAACAGAGTAAAATGTTAACAACTTTGTGTGTTATACAATAGTCTCCGAATGAATAGATTCCCAAAAGGTGGCGCTAAATTCATTGCAATTTTTCTAAAAAATGAAATAAGCATGCACCTGATTCTCTACAAGCACTGCAATGTCCACAAACATGTCATGCAACTCCTTTATGCTGCTCTCCAGTCGCATTATATCTTTGTGTCGTGCCTCAATCTCACTTAGGGCCTGCTTTGAAATCCCAGAGTCCATTATCTATAGATAAGGAGAACATTTTGTTTGAAATGGACATAAAAATGTGCCATATATCTCATACACCACCCCACACTGTAAAAAGCATCATATAAAGACATTACGGTATATAGAAAATGTTCCCACCCCTGCTGTGAACACTGCTGCATTCCCTCCATCCAGCATTTCTTCCAGTTCCTCATCAGTAGTGGTTTTGCCAGCTGTGAAACAGAACTTAACATTGACCTTGTTCGTGCGTGTAACATTCTGCTTTAGGAATGGTTTTTATAACAGTCCAGAAAAAAAGTCTTTGTGACTAACTTATCTCTAGCTGTCTCTGGATACGTCCTTTGCTCTTCTCTCGAAACTCCAGTTGTGCTTCATTGTATTTGGTCATCACCTCCACAAACTTCTTAGCAAGAATGGCATGCTAAAAAATATTAGATAAACATTGCAATGAATAAAAAAAGTACGAATTTGACATCTGTGGGCTAGTGGAGGATATCAAGTGTCGGGTGGGTTACCTGGGATTTCTTTATTCGTACGTCTGCCGAAATTCTCTCCTCTGTGTTAGCTGCCAAACTCTGCTCAATGCCTGTTGAAAATATAGCTGTTTTTTCAACTCCTATTGTCAAACAATAGCACAGCAACGTACTGTCATCATATATATGATGTAGTGACATGATGATCTAGTCACAAAGAAACGTTCAATGTGAATAAAATCAAAGTAATAAAGGAATTACTGAACAATTAAACACAAATTGTATATTGGAAATTAAAAAACTGACTTTTGAGTTTGTTGCGAGCATTGTTGGCCAGTTTCTTTATCTCGTTGGTAACTGCCTCCAACTCATCCTGTGTCCCTGAGTGAGAAATAAAAATTGGATATTTAAAGAGACAATTACAAGCAAGTATACAAACAATTTCACATCAATTGTGTGAAAAAACAACATTGTAGACTTGGGGGTAATAAATAAATTAAATACATTTTAATGCACAATAAATAATATTCTAGAGTTTTTAGTTGTTTTACTTAATTTTATTAAAGTCTTAAGGCAAAAATTATGCTAATATAATATACCATAAGTTATTTCGATACTGCAATTACAATTACAACATATTAATAAAATGATAAGGAAAATAAAATTATGAAAGAGACAAAATGTATGTTTTCCTCATCTGATTTACATTTACAAAAGTTGCTATCTCTGTATAGTGGACCCCACACCCCTGGTTCAAAAACACTACTTTAAAGATATATTAGAATAAAATCAAGCATGGCAAGGGAATGGGTGGTTAGTAAAAGTAAATTGTAATAGGACTAACTCTGCTCTGATGTAGGTGCAGAGAGGATGACGGAATATAGTCGCTTTATCTCATTCACATTCTCATCAATCTTGTCTATACTGTTTCGGATTTCCTCAATCTATAGAAAAAAACATAAAAAGTCACTTGTGACATTTAATAATATGCAAACATTAATTTGGAAATAACAGTTAATTCACATAGGCCTACCTGTATGAAAAACTCATCCATAAACTCTTTATTTTCCACTGGAATTTCCACATCATCAGGAGTTTGATCGGACTTCTGTCAGGACAAGAACATAAGGCATTAAATGCTAAAGTACACAAGTCCCTGTACACAAAATGTGACCATGCCTGTGCCAGCCACCATCATGTAAGAAACATTTTATGAAAATATAAACATAATATCTTTAATATTGATCATGTCAAAGATAAACCAATGTGAAATTAATGTTGAAATCAAGATGCTTGTTATTTCAGAATTTGATTTTAAGACTTTAGCCTGGTTTTCACAGGCAGGGTCACAAATATGTCACCACGGGGCTGGAGCAGACTGCTTTGGATGCATAGTGTTCCAATAGGTCCAAGATGTCAGTACAAATAGCGACCTTGGGACATCGATTCAACGTTCAATGACAGTTTGCTATTTGACGCGCTCTTCGGTAAGCGTTACCGTCACCATGCAGCTAAAAACTATCCTAGCTAATTTATTCGTAATCGTCATTATTTTAAAATTGACCATTTAAACAGATATTTACAAAAATAAATCAAGGGAAAATTTAATCCGCAAACTTCCGTTTTAAAGCCTATTATTAAGTAACATTACTTAACAGATCCGATCCCAGGTAAGTTAACAATAATAAATGTAACGCCAATGCGCTGCAAGTTGCTTTGGGTTTTATTTATTAAAAAACAATAATTTTTTATCTTAACTCGTAAATTCTCTTACCGCTTTTAGTTGGTCCAGTCGGTCCTTCATCGTCGGTTCAATGTAACGTTAGGTATTGCTGGCGCTACTGACGTAAAAAATAGCAATAATGTCGTTTTCTCACTGAAAAACTAAAAAAGCATAATTTAAATCATATATTTATTTATTTATGACAAAATAACAAACAATATGGCAGTGTAGTGCCAGACTGCTAGTTGTCCTAACTAAGTCTATCCTCTCAGAGCGGATTACAGCAACAGTTGTATGCTGGGTAGCTAATCTACCTCAACCTCAACAAGTTATCCATGCAAACATAGCCATTCATTTCGGTCCCCAGGACATTATATAAAAATGCAAGAAAACTAACTCCACAATAATTGTTATTATTAGGCAAAGTATCCTGCATGTTAATTTACCCCAAATTAAAAAATATATTTTAAAATATTTATAAAACCATATAGAACACGGAAAAACAGTGTTTGTTTTTGTTATTTGTTATCAGCTCATTATCTTCCCTTTAAATATAAAGCATAAAATTCTTCAGATGTCTTATAATTTTTTTCAATTTTTGTGTAGCTCCATATCCCATCTTTGCTTTAAATATTTTTACCATTACATAATTCACATTTTAGTCATGTCCCCAGGATTTCACTCAGTCCAGTTTCCAACACATTCTCCCCTCTGAAAATTTAGGAATATTCCACAAGACACATTTTTAAGAGGAAGTTAAATCATCTGGGGCCCCATTTATAAAACTGTGCGTAGGATCCTTACTAAAAGTCTACGTACGCACAAAAGCCAAAAAATATTAAGACTTATAAAACAAAGCAATTTTCCTTTTATAAATCACACATCACCTGCAAGTGTGCGTACATGAATCATCCTCAGAAACCACTTTGCAAGCCCATTCTCCCATTAAGTTTGATTTTTTTTTACAAATCACAATCTTTGCGTGCTGGCGTACGCACGTTTCGAGCCCAGTTTTGTGCGTACGCACGCTTTATAAATGAGACCCCTGGATCTTCTAAAGGCCATGTGAAGATTAAAAGATTGTTTAACTCTAAAACAAGACTAATAAAACCCTGAATACCCAAACACAGAGTATAAGATACGTATTGCATAACGTTATCACTTGCTTGGCTCTCCTCCTGAGGTTTCTGAGAAGGAGGGCGTCGAGTAAGGGAAGGGAGTAGTATGAACCCCATAAGGGCAGTCTTGCCTCCATCTCCCCTTACTCAAAGGTTTTTTAATGATGCTCGGTGGGTTTTAAACCCACTGGTCGGGGGCGGGACTCTTGTAAGGGATTCAGTGAGCCGGCCAGTGATCTATCATAGTTCTCCCTAAACCAAACTGTGAAGAGTCTGTCACAGGGGGAGGCGTTGCATTTTCAATACCTAAACTAACTCAACTTTCTTTTTCTTTCAAACAGGTTTTGTTTAGAAATAGTGAAAATTTGTATCTTGTTATAAGCACCTTTTTGTACTATTGGCTCCCTGTGACACATTGCTTTTATTGTTTTCAAATCTTTGTAAGTTGCTTTGAACAAAAGCGTCTGCCAAATGCCTAAATTTACATTTTATTTTCTCATTTTCTTTTCTGTATATTTTATAATAATGATGCTATGATTGTGTAAACAGCAGCTCAGTCATGATCATGTGCCACAGAACCTAGGTGTTCAAAAGCTACAAAAAGCCTTTTTAAAAACCAGTATCTATGCGTTTGTTATGCTTACCCCTTATGAAGCGATAAAAAATATTGTTATTAGGTTGCTACTTAATTTAAGAAAGTCAAACAACAGATTGTTGAAAGATTTGGACAGAGAATTCATTTATTATTTACGGTCCACAAGTATTTAGTCTTTGTACAGTTCTCACGAGGACAAATAAAACTGTTTACCTGAATAGATACAACGTGAGAATAATTCAACAAACTTGAAGTGCTATTAAGCATTACATATCTTCTTCCTTTATATCCTTTGGATGCACATAAGGGGAAGTAGGGGGTGGACTGATTGAGTACCTTACAGTGAAGATTTAACATACAATAGACTTTATAGCGGTGCATCGCCCATTTCAGTTTTCCATAACAATATGGTTATTTTGCTGTAAGTTCCTCTGCGACTGCTTTATAAGAATCTTACAGCCACAACAAGAACTTGACACGCTTTGGATCACTGGAACAGGGTTGGTGACCACTGCTTTAGATGTACATCAAAATGTAAAGCACCATGAAGGTCACTGTTTTGTATGTGAAATGAATGTGCTGAGGCTGAACTCAGTGTTGTATGTATGCTAACACTACAAAATAGAAATCAGTATGTGCATTTTAAAAAAGTCATTTCCTTGGTTTTGAAAAAGAGCACTCGGCACAACTGTAACTAAACCAAACCTGCATTATGCCATTGAAACTTTTTTTCTATAGAGATGGGAACATGATAAATCTTGTACTGTTACTGGGTTGAGATGAGACAGTCCATAAAGTGTAACTGACAGACTGTTTATCTGTAGAGATAGTCAGCCTGAATGTTGGCAGCGATCTCAGCTTCCCACTTGTCTCCATTGTTGAGGAGTTTCTCCTTATTATAAAGCAGTTCCTCGTGAGTCTCAGTTGAAAACTCAAAGTTGGGGCCCTGAGAGAAAGACAAACGTTATCTTCAGTTAATTTGTTGGAATGAACTTGAGTGTATATGTACCTCACGTGCTAAGGACCAAGCTAATTTAAAATATAACAGGTGCAACAGTGTGTACCGGGATGCTCTTACCTCTACAATTGCGTCCACAGGACACGCTTCTTGGCAGAAGCCACAGTAGATGCATTTGGTCATATCAATGTCATAGCGTGTGGTTCGCCTGCTTCCATCAGCGCGGGGTTCTGCCTCAATTGTGATGGCCTGTGAGAAAAACATAGTTACCATGAACTTTACTGCATTTTTGGGAGGGAGAACCATTCTGGAAAGTTATAAATATTCTTGCAATAACTTGTCCTATTCAATAAGGCATGTGAAAAACAAATACATGTAAGAAATGTAGTTATACCTGGGCTGGACATATGGCCTCACAAAGTTTACACGCAATGCACCGCTCCTCTCCAGAGGGATACCTGCGCAGTGCATGTTCACCACGGAAACGGGGTGACAGAGGGCCCTTCTCAAACGGGTAGTTGATGGTAGCAGGCTCACGGAAAAGGTAGCTCAACGTCATTCCCAACCCTGTATCAACAACACTTTTAAGTTGTGCGATGACTTTTGGGGGTTAAAAGACAAAATCCAAAAAAAGATCACAAGTTGTTTCTGACCTCTAAACAACTCTGTCCAAAGAAGAGTCTGAGCAGCACGGTCCGTGATGGACTTCATATCTGTGAGGTCTTCCTGATTATTGACATATTCTGCGTAATAAAGAAATTGTGATGTGACAATTTAAGGACATCTAAATAAACTTTGTCATACACTAGAGTGACTGTTTAAGTAGATAATATACTTACTAACTCCAGCCCTGTGTGCTGACAGGCTGAGAGGACGTGCAAGATTTTGACTGACCAATAATGATCCTAAAGAAGAAAAAAAGACACAATTAGACTTGAAACAAAACGACTTTTTTCTTATCTGAAAGACATTTCTGGTTCTGGCCAGGAAAGACTGCTGTAGAATACATTTTAACCCCTTCAGACCCTGTGTCCACTGGAATGGACATCATATGTTTTGTGGATCAAAAATCTACCAATCAAAATAAGGCAAAGTGATTAAACACCTGAAAAATCAGGTCTAAAGGGGGTTAATATCTATGAATGTCACATCAATCGTTGGTATTATATTTTGCACCACTAAAGTTTATTTAGCTGTAGACCCACCTGGCCTTGATGCAGTGTAGAGCACTCGTAATGCTGCAGACATCTCGAGCTAAGTACACTGTGAGGTTTAAATAGAAAAAAGAGGAATATGGTGGAAAGAAAAGCCTTTTTGTTAATATGTGTGTTTTTCTCACAAAACTTAATTACATTCAATTTGATTTCGCTAGTTATCACAACAACATTTTGGTGAACAAGCAATTAACTTGTTTATAACACGTGACATTATTTAAAAACACGTTAAAATTACTTAAATATATATATTTTTTAATAAAATAAGTTATACCACTGAAACAGTAAAGGAGAGCTTTTACACAACACAGTGCGCCAATATTGGAGTTCCCTTACAAGAAGTAAACAAAAACTCAAAACATTGGTTCCGCTTATAAACATTGGTTGCGCGAGGCAGCCGATGTATTAAACATTCAGCAACACATTATCAAATATCTTAAATATATATAAACAGTAAGCATGTAACATGCCCAAAATACACATAACGTTATGTATGTCACAAGTGCGTGACCGTGTATCCCACACACTGGTACACTACAGCAAAGTAGTTCAGGACACGAGCACAAATCGTCCGTGTAGTCCACATTTTTAGCCATTAAGAGCAGTAACAGCAGTAATGCATACATATACATGTTTAACTGACACATGCATAATCATATTAATAGTTCTCTGTTTAATGCTAAAACCACTAATATTGTTGCCTATACGGTGTATGGGGTAGTCGCAACCACCGGTTCATTTCTCAAGGACTTTTACTGTCTGTAACGTTATTATTAGTTTAACTCCTACATCAACATTTTCCTCACTAGTATTAAATTATTTCATTCAGTTTGACAAAATGCAAAGTCTAATCTCACAGAAAGACGAGAAACGGAGGAAGGTTAAAAATAAGTCCGCACTCACCGGACAGCCGCTATTTGGCCTTCTCAACCAGAACAGCGGACGAGTAAAGAAACGCACAAGCAGTACGCCGGAAGTGAGGTCACAGATGTGTCATACGACAGTCAATTGTTGATTTGTAATTTTTGATCATTTTTTATACAATTTATATTTGGATACACTGCTGTAATATTCTTATTACTGTCAATTATTCAATAAATAAAAAAGTGAAGCTAAAAAAAACAATAATACAATAAATAATGTTGATTTGTATAATACTTACATTTTCTCTGTGACAATGTGCTTATATATTTTCTTATTTATATATACTTAAATTATATATACTATTGGAATTATAAAAATACAGTTATATTTTATTCATCGTTTACATGACATGGAAATTGAACATAATGTGATGCCATAATCTTTACAGTAACTAAAAATGTAATTTTGAAGAAACATGTCTAATAAACTATTTGTACAGATTTTAATTTAGTTTTAGCAAGTATTAAAGTGCTTTTGCATTACTATATATATGAAATAATGTGTAAATATTTACTTTACAAATAATTTTTCCATGGCCCCACAAGGTACTTGACTTAAAATTAACCATATTTTTGTGTATTGATAACTATTAGCAAATCCATAGTTATTTTGTGGTAACCATAGTTTTACTACAGTAACTATGTTTTTTTACTGAAGTAAAACCATGGTTAATTTCATAAGGGTTTAGTTTAACTTGATTTAGACGTAAGTTTTAAAGATAGATTTAAATTGACAATATTTATATTTTGATGTTATCTAACACAAATCTAACTTATATTGTTTATATTGTATATAAATCTCATGCTGAAATGTAGTTTAGGAGGAATCCTTTCTGTTATACTGATGCTCTGCCATACACACCATTTAGTGCTGTCACTGTGAAAAAAGCAGAATAAGGGTTTCATGGCTAATGCTTAATGAGGCAATATAAGTTTAATTAAAGTAAGGTGTGACGTTCATCCCCACGTAATCACAACTGTGTCTGAAGCATCACGTATCCACAAAACAACCATGTGTGAAGCGTTGGGATACATGTAAGGTTCATCCGTGGTTCTCTGCTTAAGTGACAAAGTAAGTTGATCAGTTCTGCACATAATTCTGTACAGTTTTTGTAAAAGAGTAATTTAATGTGATGTGATGTTTCATAGACTGACTTGCTCAAGTGAGCAAGGTTGACGTAAATATACTTTACCACAATGCTTGCTTTTAGTTACATTAACCTATGCATTTTAGAAGCTGTCAAATTGAAGTTGCATTTGTTTCAGTGAACAACTCACAGAATTTAACAGCATCAGAGGAGAAGTACTGGTCCAGAGTTGAGAAATCTGTGCTTGGTCCTATTCTCAGCATGGAGATGATACTGGGTGTTCTGGGAAATGGACTGGTTCTGGTAGTTAAAGTAATGGTAAGAGCAACAAAAATTTTTTTTTTGTTGAAATTCTTTTTAGATAAATACTACCTTACTGTATACCTGATGTATATTATTTTGATAAGTTTTTTGTCTTTCTTTAGCAGATTCTTGAATTACACAATATAGTGACTTACATTTGTTTTTGTTTTGCTTTCTTACAGTGTAAAGATCATTTTAAGTGCATTTACTGGCTGCCATTTGTCAGCCTCACACTTTCAGATTTCTTCTGCTCTATCCTGATCATCTGTGGCTCGCTCTTGGCTGTGCTGACTGAAGGTCAGATCTCACCGTGGTGTGAGCTGGTCAGCCTGCTAAAATTCACCTTCATCACTTCTTCGATCGGAAGCTTAGGTATGGCTATACGACACTGAGCAAATAAGGCTTGCTTAGCATAAGAGATTTAACTTCCACCATGGCATATGTATAGTACATACATCAAAGCAGTACTAAATTACAAAAAACATTTTTTTTCCTATTCCCTGCAATTCAGCGGTTCTCTGTGTTCAGCGTTTTTTGGGTATCCCCTCTAAAGGTAAAGGGCTGTCATATGTCATGACAATAGCATGTTTGGCATCATGGTGTACTGGATCTGTATTCGGAGCAGTGCCCGTAATCTATAAATGGATAAAGTAAGTCTTCATTCAGTATATCATTATCTGTATCCATTATCCAAATAAAAATAGCATCCATACTTGTCATTATCCCCGGTTCAGGTTTGATCCTGCAGAAATGCTGTGTGCCGTGTTCTGGGAAAGCAGTTACTCCGACATGCTGGTTTACATCCTATGTGCCTTCTCCATCTCTATGTTTATTCCATTAATTGTCATACTATCCTGCTGCATCCTGACGTATGCAGGCTATGGGAAAGACTGTTCAAGGTGTGTAATATTAGAACAGCTACGTACATACAGAGGTTTTACTATCGATAAGACTTGTGATAAGTTTGCATGTGTACTATTTTGTCTTTCTGTAGCCAGGGTGACCTATCCTCCGTCACTGCACTGCTGGTGATTTTGTATCTGTTCTGCTATGCTCCATTTACTGCATCTGAGGTAAGAAATGTCAGATATTCACAGGGTACAACTGATGAGAACAGGTTTGAATGTTTTCATAATGCAATTTTCAATACCTTATTTTCACTGCAATCATTCTGCTTTTTCTTCTTGTCCTGTAAGTTGATTCTTCTGGGAAGGTTTGACCTGTCTCCTTCCCCTGAATGGCTGAGATCCCTGTCTTCAGTCATGGCATATCTGGACTGCTGTTTGAACCCCTTCATCTACTGCACAAATAAAGATTTCCGAGAGGCAGTGCTCATACTACTGTGGAACAATAAGAAATCATGTCTTTCTGAGCCAGTGTTGACTGGCATTAAGAAACTTGAAACATAAGGATTACAGCATGCGTAAGTTAATAAATAATAAAAAGGATTACAGCATGTGTTAAGTTAATAAATAATAAAAAAAGTATTGAATTAAAAAAAAATCTTTTTTGGCTGCACAAAAAATTGTATTGATAACAATGACACATTGTTTTTACAGTTTTTATTTGCCAGTGCTATCAAGTTTAAAAGTAGGCTTCACCTCATTGTCTATATTTTACCCAAACATGGGTTGACACAACCCACCTTTCTTTTTATGTATAGGCTGTATACACATTTACATTTATACCCTTTTGGGGTTAATAAAGAGGCTCACATACAAAATATCCTAAATAAAGGGTCTTATGTTGTTTATTATTATTCTTTTTTAGATTCACTCTTATGTCAAATGCTAAGGACTTTTGTTACATTTTACTTTAATTTCATCCACATAAAACGTGTAGGAAAGTGCCTTGATAAACATCTGGACTTCTGTAACATTATTAAGGTACTGTATGTAAGATTTTACACATATGTACACTTTATTTGTACACATAAAATTAGTCTCATCAGTCTGTATCAACAAATAATTCCCATACTCTCCAAAATACACTTTTGATGTAATTTTTGATTTCTGGCAACCAAGTAAGCAAGGTTTGTACATTTATAGGCATAATGCAATTATTCAATTATGTATGCACTCTCATTAAAATGACATTCATGGTCGTTTATGAAGAGCGTTTCTGTGCATTTTTACTGAGGTGAGTGAGAAAACAGAATCCGTAATGGAACTGAAGAATGTCGCAAACTTTGGACCAAAAATGTCCAGTGAGATTTTGAAACATCCAGTACTCTGCAAGAGTGTGATCCAGAAGCTTTAGAGTCACAAAACCAAAGCAAAAAAGCAAAGCCAACCAAAAGTAGCGCAAAGACAGCGCGTCTCCGTGCCTCATCTGCGCTCGGACGCCTTTAAATACAGCGAAGGCGATGTGGCAACCCAGCACAACTTCAAACCCTCGGTCATGTAAAAGCGAAAGTCCATAGCTGAGAATAGAGCAGAATTCCACCATTAAAGCGTAACGAGACGACCAGCCATTAACAATGACATTACACCACACCGGTACCCATGCAAAAATAGGTAACGTGAACCATTGGTCCAAAACAGAGGGTGCACGGCGCAAGGTGGACAATCGCACCCACTGCACGGGCCCGTAAGCGATTGCCATTAGCGCGAAAACGTCTTTGGTGTAGGTGACCGCACGGCTGTCTTTAAAGTCTGTTATCCGTTGAAAGAGCCAATAGATGCCCAATAATATATATCCTACATTTATCAGACAGTTGAACGGCATGGCCAGGAAGGCGGGCAGACTGTCGACTTTTTTCTCCGCATAGTGATCGTAAGTCACGTCAACCAAAACCTCGTTGAAAATGTCTGTGTTTGCAAGCGCTACGCAAAGCAAGAACGGTATAAGGACGTGCACGACCGCTGACATGATTGATGATAGTACTATCCGATTTAAGGAAGTTTTGGAGATGTGTACAAAGGCCGTTTTTCAATTCGAAGGCTGCAGGCTCCGGAGGTCGCATATGCAGGCTGCATACGTCATGAAGCCTGCTTTATTTAAGTTAACCGAGCAATACATTCGCAAGTCATAAGCATATTACAACGATTTACGATTAACTAAGAATAACAGTAAAGTTTATAATTGTTAGTATTCTGAAATAAGACAGTCTTGATGACGTTTGCAGCCTACAAATGTGACCTTCGGAGGCTGCCGGCTTCGGATTGAGAAACGACCAAAGTTCGAAAACATCGTTCATCTTCCGCAAACTAGATCACGTGACGTCCACTTTTGTAATTCATTGGTCGCCACGGGTGACCTCTGTAGACTTCAATCCCTACTTCCATACAGTGGTTCTCAGGGGGGCCGCGAGATGGTGCCAGGGGGGCCCCAGTTTTATGACATTTTATAAAATAAATTATTTTATCATGAATTCTGTGTAATTAAACCTAAAAAAATAAGGCTACTAACCAACAGCACTACTTTGTATAACTTAATATGTTTTGTTTAATTAAAATGTTACATTTTAGAACAGTTTTTTGTCATAAATTTTCTTTGATAGGGCTGCAAAGGAATGCACCGTACACAAGGGGGGCCGCACGCGGAAAAAGTTTGAGAACAACCACTGCCATACAGTTTGTGATTTCGAAAAGCTGAATTCTCCATGAAGAAACACTCAGAAACCTACTTGTGTAATGACAGGTTATCTCCAGTACAGTAGGAGTCGCTCTGCGGCTCTTTACTCCTCCGATAAACCCACTAAAGAAAGAAAGGGAAAAAGGAAGAAAAAGAGAGCTCTCGTGTGATGTTTTTGTATCATCGGTGTTTTTCTCTTTTGGGTGTTTTATTGATTGTTAAGAGAGTCTTGTCTCTGTGTATTTGAAACCTTCACAGAGTCTCTGGATTCTGTCTGTAACGCTGGAGAACAGCAGCAGGTCCGGCAGACCGAACCGAAGATGTGTTCAGTCAAACTGGAGGACTGCATGGTGGAGATAAAAACAGAAGCCACATCAGATGAATATGAAGACAAACATAATGACTGTCATGACTTTATTCCGTCAGGTATGTTTCCTCATTTATAGTTGTATTTACAATTTTTAACTGTCATGTGAGCACCTGTTTTATAAAAGGGGGTTTAAGTCACAAACTCACTAACCAAATAACCAACATAGTTTAACGACTAAAATCTAAAAGGAGATTAGGATATCTTTAATACTTTTTGAGCAACAGGCATGTAGGCTTTAGAAAAGACACAAAAAGTGAATGAAAAATGACAATTTGACTCCTCTCTACAAAATGTAAAGGTATTTTTTGTGATTTACTGTTTCCTACATAAAATAAACCTACATAATGTAAAAAAAAAATGTGAAAATTGAACCTTGATATCGTTAATATAGACTGAGTGAGTACATGTCAAGAATTAAAATCATATGGCTTTCAACTTCATGCTGCTGCAAGAACTGACAGGTAGATGACGTCAAAGTACCTCGAGAGCGTACGAGAAACCTAAGGGGGTGTGCACACCAAAGCTTTTACGCTGGCTTATGTTTTCAATTGTTTCCAATGGAAGTGCTGCGTTTTAAAAAAAGCCAGCACCTGGCAATTTTTTTCTGAGCTGAAAGCTCTGTGTTTTTTCATGCTCAGCGCTGAGCGCAGATAGTTGAAAAATATTTAAAGGGTTGTGCACACCACAACCTTTAAACGCGGCTGAAATAGGGCTGTGTTGAAAAAATCGATTCACCGATTCTGAATCGATTTTCATGTTAATTTCTAAAGATCGATCCTTAACTAGAGAATCGATTTATTAATTAATAACTTCATCTTGCCGCGTCATTGAATTCACGCATGCGCGCGAGGTGGAAGGACATTAAAACAACGAACATAGCGGTCAGTAACGTTAAGCAAGCGGTTGTTTTGAAAACTCTAGAAACGCTCAAAGCTGCGATCTATATGTAAAATAATCCACTCATAACAAATAAACGAGTTATTTGTGTTATTTTTATAATAAGCGCCAGTGAATCCACCGCAGGTCTCCAACGAAACTCTCTCTCTCTCTATCTCTCCCTCTCTCTCTGTGCTCATGCAGCCGGTCTCTCACGGGCAGAGGTTTCTTGAGGTGCGCGCAACGGGTCGCCAAATAAAGAGTTCTTCTTGCACATAATGCTAATAGTTGTAAAGTTTTCTGAACTTTAAGCAAGCTAAGACAAAACTCGCGTTTATATCAGTGACACGTGCGCTGCTGGAGCGGTGTAGTTTGACGCCTAATTTGCTTATAGTACAAACATCTTTGATCAGAAAGACGAGAAAGAGACGCAAATGTTAATGTGTAATAGAAAGTAAAGAGCGTCAAGACCTTAAAACAGACTTCATCACATCATAGCACCCGTCTTAATATCTATATCTAGAGCTCCGTCTCTCATATACAGATATTTATCCTGTCTGTAGGTTTGTGCATATATTTATATCTGTTCATTTTACATACTGCCTATTTTTTATGTAATGTTTGCATAAATACAAAATACAATGCATACTATAGCTTCAAAAGTCTATAAAATTAATAACTCAATTAAAAACAAGATTCTGTCTATCAAGACTTGTTGTTATCCTCTGGGCATTTTCACTTTAACATTATTAACTTTAAATTGTCCATATTTTAAAACTGTGGTGAGCAGTTAAAAGCTATAGTGAGTGGCAAATAACTCCACATTTTTATAATCCAAAAACAATATAAACTGAAAAACATGTATACCATGAAATATACAGTTACCATGAAATAAAATGACTCATTCTGTGGAATAGATTTTTGGTCATTCCGCCCACCCCTAGCTGGCACCATTTCGGGCTTTTTTCAAAAACACTTATCTAAATCTCAAAGATCGGATCAGATCGGATCGAATCGAATCGAACAATGATAATCGATTCAAGATCTTGAGAATCGGAATCGAATCGATTCTTGACATTTGAATCGAAACCCAGCCCTAGGCTGAAAACGCCTGGAAGACACCGAATGCCAGCTGCTTTTGAAGCGTTCCTTCAAAAATGCGTGGTGCGGCAGGCGGCAAATACCGCGAGTCGTTTGGCGTGCATAAACAGCGCACATAACGCTCACTGCCTATAGAAAATCATTCAAAAAAGGCGCCTGCAACTGCCATAAACGCATTTGGTGTGATCGGTCCCTTACGCGGTACTTTAACATCATCTGCCTGTCAGTTCTTGCGGGCCGCATAAAGTCGAACACATCTATACTGAAATTAGTAAGAGAAATCAAACTTTGATTTGATTTTGAGACTTTTCATAGACGGGTACACAAATAGTGGATTATTCACTCAGTAAATATTCATGCATTGCATTTGATATTCTGTCTTTGAGCATAAGTTATGTTTACTTTTATTTTAATAAAATATTAAAGCAACACTAAAGAACTCTGGCTCTTTGCTCCCCCTACAGGTTAGAAGCGTAATTGTTCATTACCACTGTCATAAATACTGAGGCATAGCTGGCTCTGATTGGATTGTAGGTCTGCCGTAAAGCAAGTTTTTGTAGTATTCACTCGGACTACAGGACCACTACCCGACGTTTGGAAACTTCTTTAGTGCGGTTTTGGTCGATAGAGGGCTGCAAAGCGAATGTGAAAGTGCTGTTCACCCTGTTTAGAGTGGATGAACGACTGAAACTGTTTTGGAAGCGTTATTTTAAGGTAAAAAAAACTCTTTGGTGTTGCTTTAATAAAAGTATGATTTTTTTATATATTGTTTCCATCATTTGATGTACAATGACTCTGCTATAATAACAGGACTGATAGTCTTCTGTCTCTGTGTGAATATAGAAAAAGATCCAGAATCTCAATACATCCTTCTTTGTGTTAATAACACTGAAAAGAGAATTTATTGTATCATGTTTCTTTCAGATGTGAAGAGTGAATGTTGCGAAGGAGAAATAAAGTCTTCGACATCAAACGACCAACTGACAGCACAAACACTTTCCTGCATCACACAGAGACATGAGGGAAAACGCGAAGAACAGAAACTCTCCACCAACTTAAAAGCCCATCAGAGAAACCATACTGGAGGGAAACCTTACCACTGCTCTCAATGTGGAAATAGCTTCACTAATTCAAGTACTTTTAAAGTTCATCAAAGAGTTCATACGGGAGAAAAACCTTATGGCTGTAATGTTTGTTGGAGGAGTTTTGGGCGACGTGACCATTTAGTGAATCACCAGAGAACTCATACAGGTGACAGACCTTACAAATGCTCACAGTGTGATAAGACGTTTACTCAGTCGGGTCACTTAAAAATCCATGAGAGACTTCATACTGGAGAGAAACCTTACCACTGTTCTCACTGCGGAAAGAGCTTCACTTATTCAAGTTCTGTTAGTGTTCATCTGAGAGTTCATACGGGAGAAAAACCTTTTCACTGTAGCGTTTGTGGGAGGAGTTTTAATCAACATGAACATTTAGTGTCACACCAGAAAACTCATACAGGAGAAAGACTTTACAAATGCTCTCAGTGTGACAAGACGTTTACTCAGTCAAGTCACTTAAAAGTTCATCAGAGACTTCATACTGGAGAGAAACCTTACCACTGCTCTTACTGTGGAAGGAGATTCACTATTTTATCACATTTCAAAGTTCATCAGAGAGTTCACACTGGAGAGAAGCCTTACCAATGCTCGATCTGTGGAGAGAGATTCACTTATTCTGGAAGTTTTCAGAATCATCAGAAGAAACACACTGAAGAACAAACTACACTGAAATCGTCATAGTGCCTTAAACTCTATACACACTTATGTATATACTGTGTATATTCAGCACGATAATATGCTAAAACAATTCATATCTATAAATTGCTATTCACGGTTTGAAAAGTTTTTTTTCCGACAATTGTGTCGAATTTTCCCTCTTTCGCCTGGGTCGAGGAGACACTGCTGTAACTCAGAGCGAGACTGTGACCCTAAACTGTATTGACCGCATGTAAAAACACAGTTGACATTGAAATCAAACTAAGTTTTATTCAAAGAGGACATCTATTGAAAATCTGACTTTTTCCATGTTTAAGTGCTTTAATTGGGTCCCCAGTGCTTCTATCAACATAGAAAATTTAAAAAGAACAGCCCATTAACCTAAACCATTCTCTGCAAGCATGTAAAAATAAAACCGCCCCTTAATCTGCACTATTCAAGCATGGCACTGGCATTTAGTGCAGAGATCAGCTCATTTGCATTTAAAAGGACACACCCAAAAATGGCACATTTTTGTTCACACCTACAAATTGGCATTTTCAAATGTAGTTCTAAACGTAGGCTCGGGAGAAGCCTATACATTCAGGCCTGTCAATCACCATTATGGGCATATAAAAGGCCTCCAGGTCCAGCTGCATTTTTTTCCGGCATCCCTCCTCCTCCCCATCTCCGCATTCACTGCTCTCTTTCTCCCTCTGTGCAGTTTCTGTTGCAGGGGGTAAAACTTTGGGCTCGAGCCCCGGCCTCAGGTTCGCTCTCTCTGAAGGTTCAGAGCTCTTGTGCAGTGCAAGCCAAGTTCATTTACACCTGAACTTCACATAAGTACTCTCAGGACACCAAAGATTTATTTGACATCACAAAAAGTCTTGTGAAATGTCCCCTTTAAATTGAGCTTTTCACAATTATATTTTACAGGTAGCCTAAGGACTTTGATTTGCATTACTCCTGACACAAATTAATTCACATCAACTGTCACTATAAGATTTGCAGAATAAAATAAAGGTCAAATAATGAAGCTTGAGTCTTAGAGTTTTTAAATGATATATTTGTTTAACGTATGTACAATCTTTTAATTATAAACTAACAGTACCTTTGCATTCATGTAAACACAGAGCTCTTCTTTAGTGTACTAACTTCCTCGTGCAGGGTTACAGGTTCATTCTCTTTGTTTGATTTATATTCAGTGTGACACTACTTAAATCCCACTGATGTTATTCTTTAGTAATTCTATACAATGTCTTATCTTTATGATTTAATGCTATGTGTTTGTCTTTTTTTCTTTCTTTAGCACTTTGACTATTTTTATCCACCTTTTTTGTCATTATGCCTATGTGCAATCTCACATCACTATTGCATATAGAGACTCTATTCCCTGATGCTGGATCTTTACCTTTAGTTATAATCATCATCGTGACCACACCATGAAGAAACGTGTAATGAACAACAGGATGAAGTATTGAACGTCTCCAGTACAGTAGGAGGCGCTCTGCAGCTCTATAGTCCGCGGTAAATAACCCCACTAAAGAAAGAAAGCTCGCATGTGATTTTTTTTTTATTCATTCTACTATTATGAACAGTGAACATAGAAAGGCAATACAGAATCAATTACTTAAATCAAATATGACAAATACAATAGACAGATACAGGAATCAAAATAAAAAAATTCGTTGCATGTGATTTGTTTGTTTATTCTCAGTGTTTTATTGAGTGTAAAGGGAGTCTTCTTGTCCCTGTAAATTTTAGTGTTGAGATGATGATGATAGACAAGTTGAAAGTGATGTGTTCAATCAATAGGAACTGATCTGTCCATGCTGGATATTGATGATTTCATCACAAAAATCTGACATAGAATCAAATAATAGGGAAAAAACAACCCAGTACATTAGTTTTGGTAAACCATTCTCTTCAAGCATGTGAAAAATGACGGTCATTGAAATTTGGCTCCCCTTGTGATATCAAAAAGGAATCTTATTATAATAATACCGCCCCTTAATCTGCACTATCCAACCACGCCACTGCCATTTAGTGCAAAGAGAGAAACAAATGTGTCCATCAATGTAAATGATGTGCGAAGTAGTTAAAGGCGGGGTGCATGATCTCTGAAAGCCAATGTTGACATTTGAAATCACCAAAACAAACACACCCCAATCGAATCTCGACCTTCTTTTGATAGATCTGCCCCACACATATGCAACCCAGGCAAAGATGTCTGTTAGTAGACGCCCCTTACAGCTGATTGGCTACAAGTGTGTTTTGGAAGTCTGCCTGACTCTCTTTTTCAAAGTGTTTTTCAAAAATCATGCACCCCGCCTTCAAACCAAAAAGTACATGATAAATCAAGTTATTAAAGATGTTGTTTACTACTATGAATCCCAAAACGTTTTTCCTTGAATACTGTTAACTGTTTTATTTTATATGCTAAATTCTTCATCCACAAATAAAAATGGCTTTTGTAAATGGGCTCTGTATTTTCCACTTTTTAAAGCCTCGGAGGGTGAGAGTTTGTTTTTAAATGTAATACATTACAGGGTTTCCACAGTCAGGAAATTTATATTTATGAGTTAATTAGAAAAAAATGAAGGTATCAGTCAGAAGACATGAAGTAAACAAAATCATTGGATTTGAACCTATGTCGGACCTGGATTCGACGTGACGTGACTTGTACTCCACACTCGCAGGCAGGATTTTAGAGCTTTCGGACGCAGCCAATCACAGTGAAGGAGGGGCGGGAAAAATATCACAACAGCCAACCGGCGCATCTTTCAACGACTGCCAAACAAAGCAGAAGTATCATAGCAACCAAAGCGCCCACAGTCGTGGAAAGGTTCAGGTAAACTGCTCTCACATGGTGATTAAAGAAGACATACATCACATATCAACATATGTAGGCAAATGACAAATGTGCTTATTCTGAAATCTAACAATTATATAAAGAAATAGTATTTTTTTTTACACACGCGCACACGCACGCACGCACGCACGCACGCACACACACACACACACACACACGGGTTTTAAATATTAATTTCATATTTATGCAATTAAATTTGATTACATCCAGTATTTTGTTCGGTTATACAAATAAACATGTCATATACACAACATGGCTATCATTTAAGGTGGTGCCCACCCCTTACTAAAATATTACGATACTTGTTGAAACAAAAACATATATAATAAAGAACCAATAATACAATCGGTGACAGTTCTCTTTGAGGAATAAATCTATTACAAAAAAAATCAAACGGGATAGCAGCTGCTATGAACTGATAACCCAGAAGTTGACATAGATTTTTTCCAAGTATAAACAAGTTGAGAAGAATTTGACATAGATGACATCATAGAATTTAGACTGCATGACGTCACAGAGAGCTCTCGGGCTATATTTAAAGCGCAATTTGCAGGGACGGTAGGAAAGGAAACCTTACTTAGCATTACAACAGAAACTAGACACCATCTGCTTTGGCTAATATCATAATTAATCTAAATGTTTTTGTTAGAGTTTATTTAAATGGACTCAAAAAGCAGATGTTAACAACAAAGACTAAGTTTTGCATTCAGATAACTTACTGAACACGTACTATACATTTGGCCGAGTTGTTTAGTGTTCTTGTGTAAATCCTCCATAGCCGGAGGGTGGCGCTGTAATATTAAGTTTTACAGTTATAGAAAGTATTATTGCATTTTAATATTGATTTAAAATATTAAGAATTGTGAAAAATTCTGGCGAGGAAAACTAAGTTACATAAATTCTCAGAACAAAACCCCCACAATATTATTCATGTGAAATATATTTTAATATATTTTTTACATTTCTGTTATTAACTTTTATTTTGCAGTTTTTCTTTTAATGGAATGTAAGTATTTTTGTTTAATCTCATTCATTATTCCACCCAAAAACATATAAACTAAATGGTTTATGCTTTCACTACTTGGATAAAAATTTATTTATATCACAATTTAGCCCAATGTTGATTAATGTTTAAAAAATTATTTTTATTTAATTACTACTTTAAGTGAGGGAGACCTTGTGTGATAAAATTCACTGCCTAGTGTAAATATTTAAGCTTTAAATTACGCACCTACATAAAAATTAACCATGGGTTATTATAGTAAATATGTAGATGTTGATTCTCTTTAAATCACTTTGAGCAAGCTGCAGTTTACCCCAGGGTCTAAGGGTTTTACTTAAGAATTGGAAGTAAGGCCTGCACTGAGATTTTTGTGAGTGGGTATTTATTTACCATGAAATACTTAAAGACCTTGTTTTAAAATATCCATTGTATTTTTTACAATCTCATAATATCTCATAATACTCCCGTGTTGATTGATACTGTGTATTGTGTGTGCATGCAGAACAAGCTGTGTTTGTCATTGCATTACATTTAATAATATTTTTTACAGTCTATGGTGGCACCCTGCAGGACTCCTCGCCCTGCATGCATTTGTTTGCGTATTTATATGCTTTATTAATTACAAATGCAAAAGTGAATAGAAAATTGATATCAATAATACCAAGAATAAGTTTAAAGAAAAATTAAACACACACAACGAACTAAATGCACAAGGTATTAAAATAAACAAACAGCACCAGAGATTAACAAATAATGGAAAGAAATATAGATTTCTAAAACACACTTTACCATAGTCCATAGTCGTTTATGCTTTATCCTTTACATCCTCTAATGTTTCAAGATACTAACTCAAAAATAACGAACTAAACCAAAAATGTTTTGACAATTGACGTGAATATACCAAAATAAACAGTAAAAACTCAGAACAGAAAGTGGGTGGGCTGGGAAACAGAAATAGGCCTAGCTCTGTATGCAGTGCTCTGGGCGGGACTAGCAACTTTATTGCCACAGCTTCATGTGCACCGTTTGATGTGCACACAAAGTGTGCAGTTCACACTTTGATCACCACAGGTTCACCCCAAAGTCTCATTTAAGAGTTAAAAGTAGGGCTTGCACTGTTGAGAATTGAATGGCCCTATTTTTGAAACTCAGAATGGTGAACACCTTGTTTTATAAAACTGACACATTGGCACTTTCACAAATATTATAATGAACTGGCATGTTTTTTTTATTTAAGATAATTTAATTTCATATAGAAGGACCCAAAAATAGACCTAAAGGCCAAATGTAAAAAATTTAAACGCTAACTAACTCTAAATAATCTTTATTAAAGTTACAAAAGTTAATAAGTGAAGTATTTTTTTATTTGTCCATTTTTTATATTAAAATTAGAAACCAAGAGCATCATGTACTGTCGCCCTAAAAGTGGCAAAGGATTAATATTGAACTATGCTGAGTCACTATCATTGATATATACAGTAGATGTCGCCTTGGGGTTCTAAGCATGCGTCAAAACCGCCGCCATCTTAGAACAGGGGTCTTCTCATAGGAAGTAGCTAGGTAAAGCTGCTATCTCCGCCTGTACTCTGAATTCATGGACGATGCCAGACTTTTGTGCAGCATATGGATGTTAGGCCTACTACTAGCACTATGCTTTATAGTTAGAAAAAGTAGATTTTCAAAATATCAAAACTTAAAAAAAAATTCTGGATGGTGATTTTATTTCCGTTACACCATTGCCTACAATGATGCTGATGCGGGGTTCCCCTGTTTCAAGATGGCGGCTCTATTTGACGCATTCGGTCCAATGAACTGCAGTACCCAAGGTGACATCTGTACATATGAGCCACTATGAACTGATGTTTAAATACAATCACGTGAACCAGATGTTGACACAGATGACATCATAGAATTTAGAATGTGTGATGTCACAGAGAATTCTGCTCTGCAGACTATATAAAGCGCAGCTAGATTGCAGTGTGTTTGGTCATTTTGTGGTGAGGCTAACAACACTAAAGGATAACAGTAGTTAGGAGAGAAGCATTACATTTACCTTCCCAAGCATTACAATAGAAACTAATATGATAAACTCTAACAAAAACATGTTTACAAAATTGAGCAATCCTCAACACTACTGACAAATAAACACTCTTACTTTCAATGTTTTTTTACTGTATTTTCTCTTGTTTACTGTAGTATCTAAAATTCCTAAATTTTGTGCCAGCTTCTGGTTTGCTGGGTCAGTGCTCATGCATCTAATACTCCCATGTTATGAATGTCAAGATTACAGAATACAAGTTTGTAAAGTAATCACTTGAGTGCGGCAGTATTGTGTGTGCATGCAGATCAAGCCACGTTTGGGTTTGAGTTTTGTCAAGCCATCACAGCTCAAAATATGTGGTGGCCTGCAGGACTCCTCGCTTATTAATGAAAATGTGCTTTGATTGCCAAAGTTGTTCTTGGATATTTAAAAACTAGCGGAAAGATAATCATTAACACCTTGTTGAATAACATCGCCATTTTCACTAATATTATAATGAAGTGGCATGTTTTTTTATATATGAGTTTATTATACTTCATATGAAAGGACCCAAAATAAGACCTTAAGGCAAAACTCATGCTAACACATGCTAGTAAATAATAAGATCGAGCAACGCGACTTCTGGAAGCCTGTTTACACCTGGTATTAAGATGCATTTTGGTTGATCGGATCACAAGTGGACAACGCTAAATGCAGGTGTTAACGGGATGTAAAACATTTTGAGCTTGTCCACTTTCAACCACATTCAGAGGTAGTCGAAAACGCATTCAACAAGATTGCTTTTTTGGTGTAGACGCACACATGTGGTCAAATGTGTTCGAAAAGCCACAAAAGACTGCCTCTCCACCTATTGATCTAATGTGTAATCTATGGGCACAATGTTTTTCAATTGGTCTTGACTTCTAGCGCAAACCCGCAGTGTTCTACGTGGTCTTTAGGCTATCAATCATAAACCTAAAGTGGCTGCTCTCTGCCTCTTTTAAGTAAATGTCCCAAGAGCTTATTTCATCAATTGCTCCAAAATATCTGAGAAAGCCCTTACATATACAGTACATCAACGAAATGTTGTGCAGTATGTTTACTAACAACACAAGCAGCGGTAATCTGACATGTGCACATCAATTTACTTGTCATTTCTCTTGCTCTGAAATGTGTTTGAAGTAATCAGGACAGAACAGGTCAAAAGTGGACAAAATGTTCCAGTACTTTTGCTATGCACAAAATGTATACTTTCCAGTACGTACATTGAGGGCATAGTTTAAGTAGGTGCATTGAGGCTCCCCTTCCCTCATGAGATATAAAAGCATCCATGAGATGCAAACTGAGAAACATCATTGGAAGCAGTAGTACATCTGTGTATTTCCCACATTAGGGATCACACACTGGGCGAGAAGCGTTGCGCTGTGTCACGTATGCAAAAACAAACACATGATTTTCTATGTATATACACATTACTGTCCGCTGTGACTCTGGATGCTGCTCAAATCTCTGCAGTGCCACAGAGCACCACTCACATAGTTTAGGTTTAACATTAAATAACATTATATTTGTCCTTAATCTTTATCAATTTACAGAGGCTGCCAACACATCTTTTGCATCTTGAAGTAGACTCTATTGAATGTGCATGTCCGGTGTGCATAGGGTGGGCATTCGTGCCAGTTCCGCCGGACACGTCCCGAACATGTTTTCGGGTGCGTTTAGGGCTTAACATTCTAACCTTGCTTTGTTTGACACTGCACACATTTGACAATGGGTGGTAAATCCTACAAAAGAGGTGCTAACTCTGCTTCAGAGCAGGATTTGATAACCCCACATTAAAATTTTAAGTGTGAAACATTCCTCTACACATGGATAAAAGCTGTGAACAGAATAAAAATAACCTGGGTTTTTTTTTATATCTGATTATATGTTTGTGCAAACTCATAGCCAAACTAGGCATTGTTTATTTTAAATTGTATGGATATGTAGATGGGCAAGTATCTGTTTATGTACGTGTTTGTGTGTGTGTTACCATAGTAGCACAGATATAAAACACAGATATAATTCAGGTATGTAAAATGCAGGTCAAAGATGAAATGTACGCACCAGAATTCATTACACCAATGTACTTTCTTGTTTGTCAGGTTTGTCTGCCTTATGGGTTAACTTTTCCTGTCTTTCCCCGTCACTAGTTTTCAGACATTTACAATGTTCATTTGTCTCTCAAGTAAAATCCTCATAATTCTTGATTTCCTGGTCCTGACAAGGGAAAATAAGCAGGAAGTAGTCACATTTAATGCACACCAAAGTTTTATTACATTTAAATAAAAAATAATACATTAATGGTTTTATTTAATATGGTGCACAAAGGACCACATATAATGCACAAATACAAACACACGTGTAACATTAATACAATTACATAATCTCATAGGCTTTGATGAAAGTTGATACCTAAGATTTCAAAACAGGTTTTGGCATTTCAGAAAGTGAAACATTGACTTTAAGGAAAAGACAAGCAGAAAAACAAAGCAGGGAGAGAAGGAAGAGAGAATGAGGGTAAATAAACAAGGTGTGTCACACAGATTGCTGGGTTTTTGGTAAACGCTATGGATTGACACGCACAGAAGAGGACATTGATTACATGACTTTACAATAAAGGATCGACAAAATGTTTCGCTCTGTAATGGAAGGATAAAAATAAATGACTATGGAGAGACAAGCATCTGAGGTATGTAATAAGATACCACTGGTAAAGATACGATTTAAAAAGATTTCTTTGTACAAATATTAAAGAGAGATACACAGATAGGTTTATAGTTTTAAACATGAATACAAACAGTGTTTTTTGTGTCTTTGTGAACTGCACAGTCGGTGGAGCATTGCATTAGCAGCACGAAAGGTCCTAGATTCACACATACTGATAAAATGTATACCAAGCAATGCATGCCAAATGCCTAAATGTAATGTAATGTAACTCTAGAATGGAAAATGTTAAGGAATTTAAAAAAGAAGTTAAACCATATTCTTCTTTTAATGCAGAATAATGAAAAGCCAACAGATATACTGCAGTCTATGATGATAAAACTGAAAACAAATGAGAGTCTAGAAACACATAATGGTGAATCACAAGTGGACCCAAACATGAACAGACAAAATTCTTCTCTGGAGATAAAAGAAGAAACAACGTGCAAAGAACATAATGAAGACTCTAATGTAAGATCTGATGCTGTTGGGGAACCACCAACCAAGACTTTAGAAACAGATGAAGTTAATGAAGCTGTTTTAGATTTTCCTAAATGGGAAAGAAAAAGCTTGCTTTTCCCTATCACTACGTCCATTAAAACATTAAGCGAAGATGATAAAATGCTTGGCACTGAGGAACCCACAGAGATTGCTGCATTATCACTTAACAATCAGAAGGAGAGTCCTGCTCGGCAATCACATGCATCCCCATTTCACCTTTCAACGTCTTCAGAAAGTCATGATTTTTCACAATCATGGTTGAAAAATGAAGCTTGTGATAATCAACCAAAACTATTATGGGGCGGTGGTGCAACCATACAGTCAAATTATCAAATACATGATAATGTTAACAGAACAGCAAGGTCAGTTTCTGATCCAGTTGTACACAAGCCCAAGGAGCAAAGACCTCTCTCAGCCCCAAGTATTTCAGAATTTGCAATGAAAAAATTCACAGGCAATGCAAGTGCCCAGAAAGGAAGGAAGGATTCGGGAGAGGAAGAAAGCTTTGGAGATTTTGAAAAGTCCAAAAATAAGGGAATGAAAAGTAAAATGAAGATATGTACTCTGAGAGTTATGGAAATGCTCAAGGAAAACCGCAGTCGGGAACATAATGATAGTAAGAATAGCCAAGACTGTGTGGAAAAAAAGATTGAGTCTGTATGTTTATTTATGTGACCTTTATTTCTGGTCTTTACATCTAAATTATAATGCCTGTTACATTTATATATGAATGTTAGATATCTTAATTTGTCCTTTGCTTTATTTTTGACACACAGATAAATTCTTTGGAGGTAGAGCTTGAAGCATTGAGTCCACCACCACTGCCCCCCAAAAAGGGAAGATATGTTCGCTTAGAAAGGTGAGATATGTTATTATTTACATTTTATGTACATTTAAATTTTTTTTTGCTTTTTGGCCTTTATTTAGACAGTATTGGAGTGTAGACAGGAGAGTGTTGGGTGGAGATAGGAGAGCGGGATCGGCAAAGGACCTCAGAGACGGGAATCGAACTCGGGTCGCCGTGAGCACACTGGTGATATATGTTGATGCACTAACCACGGGGCTATGGTTGCTGACATGACTGGGTTATTTTGAACCCATACTAGGTAAATATTGGACAGAACACATGCTGGGTTAAAAAACACCCAATGTTGGGTTGTTGTTGTTATGCCACCATGGGTTATAATAACCCAGCTGTTGGGTTAAACAACCCAGCATTGGTTTAATTTTAACCCAGCTGTTCTTTCTAATATTTACTCACAAGGGGTTAAAATAACCCACCCATTTTCAGAGTGTAAGTGTAATATTTCAAGAGTTTGGTTCCAAAATGTGATAAACGCCATTTAAAAAAACGTTACCGCCGAAGTTGTATCAGGTCAGTATTAAAAAGTAAATTCTTAATTTTATGGAAAATCCAATATCCGCCGTGTTATTCTGTCATCTTTTCTCCTTTTTCCCCAAACCACGACAAATGACAGTCCTCTTTTTCTGCAGAATGCAATAAATCCACTTCAACCAAAAACCAATCACAGCGCACCCAGCCACGCATTGTAAACAACAATGGCGACACGTTGAATACACACAGAATCCTAGTTTTCCTCATCTACTTTGTACTTTGTGATCAACAAACAAACAAAAACAAAATAATACTTTGATGGTATTGCTAAACCTGTGGTGGTTTTCTGTGGTGGGGAAGAAACGTAAGCCATCAAAATCGAATAATTTAAGTGAGAGGCACTCGGGTGAAAGAAAAATTCCGGCTGTTGCTTGTTCTCCGGACAGCATCAAGCTTCTGTCATGCTAACACATTGACCTCAGAGGATCTTATGAAAAACTTTTCATTATTTACTCTAAGTCAACGAACATCGAGCAGGTACAAAACATTTTACAGCTGATCGCTTTCAAAACAGTTCAGCATCGAAACGACGTCCCAAGGATGAAAGCAGCAATGACAGTGTTCTTAATATGACAAAGTAGATGTTTTGATTAATACTATTAATGTTTTTTAATCAGTGTATACCACTAGCCAACTAAATGAATATAGCATGGCAAAGAATGCACATTTATATATTGATTCAATAGATTTATGAATAGATTTTAATGTTATTATAACCTAAAGATGCTATGTGAAAGTAAGTAACAGAAAATTGTGGTTTTTACTTGGAACTTGGAAAACAAGTTTTTACCGAAGTTAGTCAAAATGGATTTATTGCGTTTTGGAACCAAACACTTCATTTGTAGGTTATCCCAGAGGGCCAATTTGGTATGGGTTTTGGAATAGGTTTTTGGGAAAAGACATTTTAAACAACACGCATCATATACAGATGTGCTTTTTCTGAAGTAACGAGAAACGCATTACTTTTTAAATGTAAACATTAATATTTGAGTTACTTTTAAAAAAAGCATGCAAGTTACTTTTTAGTTTTATTCATTTGATAAAAAAATTATGTACTGAATTAAACTGAACGTATTCACATTATGCGTCCACACCTGTGTCTGGCAGGCCAGAGCTCAACATTTTTATGATAAAATATGCAATTTCTGTGTGCAGAACTTTTCAGTAATAAAAACACCTGCAAGGCCTGAAAGAGATCAAGCCTCAGCCAAGAAAAAGTAATGCAAACGTAACTTAAAAGTAACGTTTGGATTACTTTCCATGAAAAGTAACTAAGTAACGCAATTAGTTACTTTTTTAGGAGTAACTTAATATTGTAATGCATTACTTTTAAAAGTAACTTTCCCCAACACTGCTAACCACAGACAGTCTTAAATCAAAAATTGCTGCATTACATCTGATAGTTTTACAAATTCATTTCATTTTTGCAGCCTGACCCTCTTCTTATTTCTAGTTCTGTGACATTCCTTTGAAACATGTGACAGGTTTCTCATAAAAGTTGCACAGATAAGGCCACTGTTCATTACAATCAACTGTATCAAGTGTACAGTTTATTAAAGTGTATAATACTTATTTACTTATCCCCAAATAACAAGGAACTTTTGTTATTTATAATACATTTTTCGGACTCACTCAGGAACTCTTACTTTTACAAGATGGTTAAAGCCATTAAGCCTGGAGTATAGTCCAGTTTTTTGCGTGTACGTGAACATACGCACACGGTCGAATGCACATGGTCTTGCAAAGTACAGTTCAATTGACTCATACATGCATCTCCTGGGCAACATACTAAATTCTCCTGTAGGCATGAATGGTATCAAAAATCTAGCGGGACGCGTACAGTACGCATGCACTCAGCTGATGACACAAATTGCGCCACACGCACTGTTCGCGGACCCCCTGTACACATAAAAACAGACTATACTTCAGCCTTCACACAAATTTAATTGTACTGTAACTTGATGTCAAAACTGTTTTTAAATTAATTGAATATGTTTGGTCTTTTGCAAAAGAACATTTACCCTGAAGGACTTCAAACTTGACCTTGAACCAATCAACTTAATGGATGAAATATTCACGGGCGAAGAGTGGTTACCTTTCCTGCCCAGCAAAACCAGTCAAACGAACCAAGACGCTGGTGATAAAGCAATGGTAGATAATATTAACCGTCCAGAAGAAGATGCCCAGATCCATGTTTCTCAGCCGACAACAAAACAGAACCAACCAGAGGACAATCGGTTAGACAAGAAACAACACTTTATTAATACAGAGGAGACAATAAGTGAACTTGAAAGTGTAACAAAAGTCAACAATCACATCTATGCTAAAGAAAAAGAGTCAGATGGAGACATCATTGCTATTCCTAAAGCTCTCGTAATAAATCCTGCAAAACAACAAAGGGTATGTGGGATATACCAGTCTGGTGATATCTTTGACTGTAGGGGCAAATACGTGATTCCTAAACATGACTTTCTGTTGGTGCAAAGGAAGTCAGCGGACGTTGCTTCTGACTTTTCAGCTGTTCAGGTAAGACTATTGAAGAGACTAAGAATTTTTGACATTTATATTATATTCGTGAACACATGCCATTGTTGCACTTATTACAGTAGATAATCTATGCAATCCTCCTCGCCCACTTGTCCTCGCAGGGTCGCCCATTAACATGCAAATGTATTATTATTATTATTTGTATTATTATTACTCCCCTGTAAAAAAGAGCATATACCAGCTTAACATAAGTCTCATATTGGTCCTGACTGGTTTATGATGGTTCATCCAGGTGAACCAGCTTTGTCCAGCTGGTCAACCAGCGTGGCTTTATTTCCTATTGCTTGCTGACCAAAGATATCTAGCTGGTTAAGTTAATCAAGAAACCTGGTTAGGTCACGTTAAAGGTCATCAGCAGGGCAAATTAAATCTCTTAGGGGTGGTTTCCCGGACAGGGCTTATCCTAGTCCCAGACTAAAATGCATGTTCAAGCTGCTTGAATTTCAAAACATTTGAACATATATCAGTACCATTGTTTTGTCTCAAGATGGACACCAGTATTGTTTTTTGTAAGGTTTGTTTGTAAAAACTACTTAAATAACTAAGGCTTAGTCCTGCAATTAACCTAAACCCTGTCCGGAAAACCGCCCCATAATTTTTTTAAACATTTGCATGCATGCTTTGGACAAACTATGCCGTTTTTTATATCATAAAAAGTTTTAGTAAAATGGATACCCTGTAATGGAATGTAAGGCATGCATATTTGTAATGAAATTTAAAAGTTTGAGGAATTAGATTGAGTTTATATGAATGATCAGATCAAATTCTCTTATGTCAAAGCCTTCCGTATTGCTGGACAACTCTGCCCTGAAGAGTCGAATCCGTTTAAGCAAAAAGAGACCCCACCGACCACCCAAGAAACACAGAAAATGTAAGTTAAGCACAGTAAATGAGAACAAATAATGTACTTAAGCCTGGCAACATACAGTAGTTCTCAAACATGTCTGGTTTTCTCCTTGTCTCTCACAGTAAAGACAGACTGCAAGTTTTATAAGATTCCCTCTGTGTACCTGAAAGAATCAGTCAGTGATTCCTCATCTATTGACTATATGCCCATTTCCATGTCTCCTCCTCTGCATTCAAATCCATGCCCAGCTAAGTGCTGACCAGCTACAACTATGCAGTGTTTTTAGGTCTACAATCATCAGTTTAATTCTCTGTGATTCTACTGTTTTCATGCTTTTCCACCTCTATCGTAGATTAATACATGGCTGATTAATTTAAATTTTAAGGATAAAGATTTACAGTCTGTAACTTAGAAAGACACTTGAAAGTTAAAAGATATTTATAAGTGTGCGTTGTTTATTGAATGACCTAATTCATTGTGAGGTTGATTTAAAAAAAGATGAAGGAAGTTGAAGTGTAATAACTGTTGTTATATCTTCTAACATACTAAACTAACATTGCTGGAAACAGTGACATAGTATCTTCAATATAATCATAAATACGACATCATATAGAAAATAAACTGGCACAGTCATTTTTTATTGCAATAGTAAAGTATTATGATTTTGAAGAAATGTTTTTATTTTTTTATAATTTACGCTAAAGGTTTTATGGGGTGATGAATCGTCTCAAGTCTACTCATGCACTGTGCTCTTGCATTTGAAGGCACATATGTAGTTCTTTTTGGTGTTACAAGTGTAATCATTCCATCTGCCATTGTCTGAAAATGAGAGAAAAGAGAGATTACCGACCTTTTTTGTGCCTAATAAAATTGTGAAGTCAATTTGTTTATGCATTTGCATTTTCTGTAAATATTAATTTGTGACCCGGCTTGTGAAAACTAGGGGTGTAACAATACATTGATATGGATTGATACATCGATTTTATTTCTAATGAGCCGATGCATCGCTGCCACACGTACAAAAATCAATTTGAGGTACATTTATTTTGACACATAATTATTTATTTAATATTGACTCACTAAGATCATTTCAAAGATTGAAATTAAAGTGAAATCAACTTTTGATGCTCCTAATCTCACCACGAGACTTTAGACTGAATTTCACAAACAGGGTCTCATTTACAATCTAATCTGTCTCCATTTTAGTCTACCATTTTTTACTGAATTTCTTCACCCTTCCCCTCTTACCTTTCCAGTTCATCTCCACACATTCTTCTCTTTTAGAGTAGATGTTGCTGGGCTCACCGGGTGTCCAAGCATTATAGTCCCAGAAGGAACCATCCGTCCAAAGAAATTTACCAGACTGAAAGAGTGAAATATTGTAATTATAATGAATTATCTGGGATAATAATTTGACACATTTGAATATTTTCTTTCTCCTCACTTCTAAACCTTCACGCATTTCTGAAATTTTTACCTGAAATAATGCATATGCCCCAAGCCAGATGCGCAACTTTGGGTTCATCTTCCTCACAATGGAGAGCACGTCATTATTAGCCCCGGCATTGTGCACTGACACCAGATGTCCACCAGGAACTGTTTTCCTACAGCTGTTCTGTGTATAAAAACAGAAAATAACTGATGCATTATACAATATAAAAAAATTAAAGTTATTAATAAATGAATGATAATCAAATCATTTGCAGAATAAAAGTGTTACCTCTGCGTCAGTGAAGTTTAGAGGTTTGCTGAAGTATTTGACGCAGTACTTGCCCACTTTGAACCAATTATTAAAGCCATCCACGTTACACCGGTTAGGTAGACGATGAAATGCAGTGAGATTCACATGGGCTGCAGTATCGCCTAAATAACAGAATTACACCTATGACTGTTTGCTTCGGTTTCTAGTGGTGGCCGGTGACTTCTATTTCGAGGGGCGTAAATTTAAAATGTGTGTTCTTTGCGTCATGTGAACCTATGTGCATAAACCCTTTAGATGCATCTGCAGCAGGCACATATTTTGACTCATGATGCATATGACATTTGGAACACATATTTTGACATGACGGGCTAGTATACATTGTGACAATCTTGCATCATGTGCCCTCGAAAAAGAAGTCATCGGCCACCACTGTTTAGGGTTCATATCATCACCATTTTCTTATGAGTATGAACATTAAAATACAAATAAAAAGTACCTTTCTCCATAGTTAAGACGTAACCATGGTCCCAAAAAAGTGCCAGCAGCAACAAGCTAACAGGTTTGGTTCCTCTTTTATACTGAAAAAGAATTTTATTTTATCATGGTTGCTTAAGTAGATTATTTGAATGCTGTTTAGATGCTCACCTTAGTCTCACCTTAGACCACCCATTTTATACAGTTTTATTTATTAACAACACCGCCCTTTTCTCTGAATCAATCACACTGTCTTTAGGACATAGAAGTGTTTTTAACAGTGTTTATCACACTTTTTTCACAGTAGCCTACACATATAATACTTAATTCAAATACTTAATACTTAATAATACTTAATACAAATAAGATCAATATAACAAATGAGTAGTGTAAATTATTTTGTCCCCTGTAGATAGCACTGAATGAGCAGAGTCTGGTTTCAATAAGGACATACAGGGGCCTGTAGCATGAAAATGGTTAAACAAAGTCAGGGTTACAGGATTAGTTTCAAATTTGACAAAACCAAACCAATGTGATCAGGCATTGTTGGTACAAGCTATTTTCATGCTACCCAAAACCCAGGATTTCCACAAACTAATCCTAAACTTACCTGGCTAACCAACTAAACTGGCTTCATGGTATAGGCTCCAGGTTAAGTTACCCTGCCTGGAAACAGACTCTGACTTAAAGTTACCTCTTCTTTTGAAAACAGGTTTGACTTAACCCGCTGTCTCGAGTTTACCTCATTTCAGGGTTAACATACTAAGAGTTTTCACTTAACCTCCTTTCTGAAAAGTGCCCCAGGTGAGGTGTCTTATTGTAAACATTTAATATTTGTAGTTTTTACAAGACAATTTTAGACATTTTTTTTTATATATAAGTGACCTCCTTTTATGCAGTTTTATAATCATGCATACATGCACTGCATCAAACTGTGTGACTGCAAACGTTTTTTTCTAACTAAGCACATTGTAGAACCCAAAATGGCTGCAGTCATTGTTGTCCTTCTGGAACTTTGTCCCATCTCCAAACAGGATCTCTGAAGGTCAGTCCAATTATTGGTCACCTCTCCTATAAGGCCCTTCTCACCCGATTGTTTAGTTTGACCTGGTGCCCAGCTCTTGGAAGAGTCCTGGTTGTCCCAAACTTCTTCCTGGGAGTCTTCAGTGCAGCAGAATCTGATTGCCAGATCTCTGCCTTTCATCAATCTTATTCATATCTTGCCTAAATGTTGTATACGGTGCAGACATGCAAGAAATTAAGGATTTAGCCCCAACAAAGTATATTACTTAAAGCACTTGCTTATCCAATGAAACAAAAGTCATAAGCCTGATAGTAAAGAGACTGAATCAGAAAAATGTTTAAGTAAAAAACTTTTGCTTAAAAAGAACAAACAACCAGACTTCTATATAGATGTAATAAAACAACACATTCTGTGTCAGTTTAGGGACAACACATTAAATATGTTGTTCAATAACACATCTCTGTCTTATTATCGGAACAGCACATTTTGGGTTGTCCCTTTAATTTATTTTAACACCAAATAACACATAAATGTGTTAAATCGCATGACACAACCTATGTGTAAAAAATGAACACATCACTTTTTAGATGTAGATGCAGTTGCTTGTCCCTTTAAACCTCCACTTGGCATTGCAAACCAAGGTAGCTAAACAAACGCCTTTACATTAACTACCAGTTTTTTAGTTTATACTTATTTAGTTGTTCAAACAGATTTACATAATCCATAAACTAACCTAAGAATATCTTTTCACGAAAGATTGAGAGGCCTTAGATACTAAAGCTTTTATCTGTATTTTAACACAATGTATATATTGTCACCTTATGCATGATACCACATCCTTCATCATCTATACAACTTCCCCTTCTTCTCTCAAATGTCTTATATCTCAGCCTCACATTTTACTGCTTTAAAAGTTTATAGTCTTCATCACACCTCATAAAATACAAATGCTGCCAGTTTACATTGGATTTGGCAGACATTTTAATCAAAGTGACTCGCAGTGTACATTTTATCAGTATGTAAACCCCTATGTTCCCTGAGATTAATATGACCTTGGTGTTGCAAGCAGCATGCTCAACCAGATGATGTACAGGAGTACAATGATATCATAACAGATATCTGTATGACATTAGGCTGTATCTTTATTACAACCATCATAGTCTTGTTTGTAATTCATCACATTTCTTTTTTTGACAATATGAGGAATATGGGAGTGTGATGTCACAATTTACCCTACATGTTTATGAAAGGGCTAGGCTAATTGTTTTGCCCATTTTGTATTCTTATCTTGTCCACAACATGATACATAAGCATCCAGAAACCTATGCCGAAAAGTAAATTAAAGTGTTTGGCCCATGTTTGTATATGTTCCCTTTCAATACGGTTCACTTCGCATTGCGTCAGTTTGCTGACGCTATGGGGGAAACTCCTGTTTACTCCGTGAATGAAGCCTATTGGTTAACGTCTGTAGAAAATACAGACCAATGACGTTTGAGCCCGCGCGGGGGCGTGGCACACGTCCCTATATAAGCCGGTGAAATACGTCAAGAGCTCATTACTTTTCTCCTTCAGCGCGAACCTTCTCGCTGCTCCGAAGAAGAAGCCCTTACTCGCCGTCGATCCAAGCACTGCAGCGGACTACAACACACCAGCGTGTTCCCCTGCCGCTTTCCGGTGAGCCTAAAAAAGAGTTATCTAAAAGAGCAGAAGCGCGTTGAGATAATGTCGCTTCGGCATTGCGGCTCCTGCCGAGCCCCTTTGCCTGTGGAGGATTTCCACAAGGAGTGCGTCATCTGTCTGGGTCCTGCCCACGCCGAGGCCGTACTCGCTGAGGCGGGCTGCGCCCACTGCGAGCTCCTTCCTATCGCGGTGCTGCGCTCCCGCCTCGAGATCTTTAAACGGAAGGCTTCCCGTGCTCTCCCGCCTAAACAGCAGCGGAGCCGTGAAGCTGGAAGACGCCCTGAGACCGAGTCCACGCCGGCTCATCCCCCGCGTGCTCTGTCTCCCCGCCGTCACCCTGTCACCTTCGCCCATGAGGACCTACGCCCCCTGCCGAGTGCTAGCGGCATGGTTTCCTTTGGGTCCGGTGACAACTTGGAAGTGATGTCATCCTCTGAGGAGTTAGAGGATTGGGCGGCTTCGGATGACGACGCCCACGCAGCCGCCGCTGATGAACCTACCGAGTCGCGTCCTCACGACTCTGAGCTCATCCGCATCTTGACGCAAGCTACGGCGGAGCTCAACATTAAGTGGTCGCCGCCGTCAGAGCCTCAACTCAGCCGGTTGGACGAATGGTTTCTGCAGCCCGGGCGCCGTCAATCGTCCCGCCAACGGCAGGCGCCGTTTTTCCCTGAGGTTCACCAGGAGCTCACCAAATCTTGGCGTGCTCCCCACTCCACCCGAGCTCAGAGCGCCGTCTCCCACGTCCTCTCCGTAGTGGACGGCGCCGATGAACACGGCTACTCCAAGCTGCCGCCGCTCGAGGAAACTGTCGCCGCCAATCTCTGCCCGTCTTCAGCCGGCGGATGGAGGGCTAAGTTGAACCATCCGTCAAAGCCCTGTCGCCTGACATCGACCCTGGCGTCGAAAATCTTACGCCGCCGACGGCCACGCTGCATCCGCTCTCCATACGATGGCGGTGCTGCAGGTATACCAGGCAAAACTCCTCCGTGACATGGACGAGACAGGTCCGGACCCGTCGACCTTTCAGAACCTGCGCAGCGCGACTGATCTGGCCCTTCGCGCCACTAAAGTCGCCACTCAGGCTGTAGGAAGAGCCATGGCCAGCCTGGTTGTTCTGGAGAGACATCTGTGGCTGAACTTGACGGAGATAAAGGACACGGATCGGGTTGCCCTTCTTGACTCGCCCGTGTCACCGTCGGGGCTCTTCGGCTCCGCTGTGGAGGGGTTCACCCAGCGCTTCACTGAGGCACAGAAATCGTCGCAGGCTATGCGGCATTTTCTACCAAAACGATCTGCCTCAGCGTCTGAGACCGGCCGCCCAAAACCGCCGCCAGCTCAGCGCCCTAAGCCAGCACCAGCTCAGCCCCAGCAGAGAGCTGAACCGGAGGTCAAGCGCCAGCGTCCTGCACGACCGGCTGGCCCGCCTCGACGCCGCGGTCCCCGTCCTCGGATTACGCTGGACCCGACGCCGGCGCCGCCTCCCTGAAGAGAGTCTGAGGAGGAAAAGAGGCTCTGGTCCCGCTTCGGCTGGCCCGCCCTCGAAAGTTCTGCGTGTTTCAGTCCCCTCGGGCGCTGGACACACCCTCGCTGTAACAGCGAAACACAAATATTTACCTTTTCACAAAAAGAGCAAATTTCCTCCTCTGTACACACAAACACACACACACGGCTTAACGTCCATAAGCATATCGACGCTCGCCGTCAAATTTCACGTTTGGCAATCCACCCCCGGTATGCCGGGCTGGATTCTAAACGTAATACAACACGGTTATTCACTTCAATTCGCCCGGAGACCACCCCGGTTTCGCGGCGTTCTCTACACCACTGTCCCAGACGATCGTATGCAGATCCTCAGGGAAGAGGTGCGTTCTTTATTACTAAAAGACGCGATAGAGACGGTCCCGGCGGATCAAAGCGAATCAGGCTTTTACAGTCGTTATTTTCTCGTTGCCTCAGACCGATATTGGATCTACGCGTTTTGAATCGCGCTCTTGCCAAACGGCCGTTCAAAATGCTTACAGCCAGACGAATCATGGCGTTAATTCGACCGGGCGATTGGTTCATATCAGTGGATCTGAAAGACGCTTACTTTCACATTCCGATAGCGCCACGTCACAGGCCGTTCCTAAGATTCGCGCTCGACGGGACAGCATACCAGTACAAAGTTCTGCCCTTCGGATTATCTCTGGCACCACGCACATTTACCAAATGTGCGGATGCGGCTCTCGCCCCTCTCAGACAGAGCGGCATCCGCATATTGAATTACCTCGACGATTGGCTTATTCTAGCACAGTCAGAGAGGGAAATTACTGCGCACAAGACCGTTGTACTCCAGCATTTGGAGAATTTGGGGTTCAAAATCAACCTCCAGAAGAGTTTGCTCACCCCCACGCAGCGAATCGCGTTCTTAGGCACGACGCTTGACTCATTAAAGATGCGGGCATGGCTTACACAGGAACGCGCGCTCACGGTCAGACGCGAGGCGGCATCGTTCAAAGCGGGTTCACACCTCCCTCTCAAACGATTCCAAAAAATGCTGGGTCTGATGGCAGCAGCATCCCCACTAATACCGTTGGGAATGCTGTTCATGAGGCCGCTTCAGTTTTGGTTGAAAGCGAAAGTTCCGCCCCGTGCTTGGTTGTCGGGCCGCTTATTAATCAAAATCACGTACAGCTGCGTGAAAGCGCTTTCGATATGGACATCCCCTCACCTTTTCCTCTCGGGCACGGAGCTTGGCTCCGTGAGCAGGAGGAAAGTGGTGACTACGGATGCGTCTGCGACGGGTTGGGGCGCTCACTGCGACGGCGAGCTCGCCTTCGGTGCGTGGAACAACCAGTTGTCTCAGCTACATATGGGTGCAGACATTCTCTCGCGCAACGGTCCGCCGCCGGGAGAATGGAGACTGCATCCTCAGACGGTCGAGAGAATATGGACCGTCTTCGGCCGGGCGGAGATCGATCTGTTTGCGTCAGACGAGAACGCGCATTGCCCGATCTTCTTCTCGAGACACCACGATGCCCTGTCGCAAGCATGGCCGGCGTGTCTTCTGTATGCTTTTCCTCCGGTGGCTCTGTTACCACAGGTCCTTCAGAGGATAAGAGAGACGAAATGCGCGATAATTCTGGTCGCCCCGTTTTGGCACAATCAACCATGGCTCCCCGACCTATGGCAGCTGAAAACATCAGCACCATGGCCAGTACCGCTGAGGAAAGACCTCCTATCTCAGGCGAGAGGGACGATATGGCATCCACAGCCGGAGCTATGGAATCTACACGTTTGGTCTCTGAACGGCAACCATCACGCCTTTCAGGACGAGTGTTAAATACTCTAAATGAAGCTAGGGCCCCATCTACCAGGCGCCTTTACGCTCAAAAGTGGTCTATTTTTTCTGACTGGTGCACGACGAAAGACCTAAACCCAAACACCTGTGAAGTGGAGCATATTCTCTCCTTTCTGCAGGAAATGCTGGACAGCGGTCGCGCGCCCTCGACGCTTAAAGTGTATGTGGCGGCGATAACGGCGAATCACGCCCTTATCGCCGGTCGCACCGTGGGAAAACATGATCTCATCATTAAATTCCTCAGAGGCGCTCGCAGACTAAACCCACCGCGACCTAACACGGTCCCGTCTTGGGATCTGTCCACGGTCCTGAAAGCGCTGCGCGGCCCCCCTTTCGAGCCCCTCGAACAGGCTGACCTGCGCGCTCTCTCGTTTAAAACCGCTCTCCTCCTGGCGTTGGCATCGGTTAAACGAGTGGGCGATTTACACGCGTTTTCAATTGACCCGTCGTGTCTGGAATTCGGTCCTAACGATAGCAAAGTTATCCTTAGACCGAGAGCGGGATACATTCCTAAAGTTTTGACCACGCCATTTAGAGTTCAGGTGGTTTCACTTCTCGCCCTTCCGACGGCGGACGGCGAACAAACCCCGAACACGCTCTGCCCCGTCAGAGCGTTAAGAATATACACGGACCGTTCTGCCTCATACCGCAAGTCAGATCAGCTGTTCGTAAGCTTCGCACAACATTCCTTAGGTATGCCGCTCACTAAACAGAGGCTATCTAAATGGATCGTCGAAGCCATTGCTTTGGCTTACGCCTCCCTGAATGAACATTGTCCAGTTGGTTTAAAAGCTCACTCCACGAGGGGTATGGCTTCATCTTGGGCTTGGTCTACGGGGATTTCTATCGTTGACATTTGTAACGCGGCCGGCTGGTCCTCGCCGTCTACGTTTGTCAGATTTTATAGCCTGGATGTCCCTGCCTTACAAGCACAGGTCTTATCGGCTTAATGATTCACGCGACTGCGTTTCTGTATGCCTTCACGGTGCGTTGCTAGCTCACCGTCATGGCTACCTATTAATAATTCATGCACAGCTCACGGCGCGCTCAGGGAACCCGCCGTCTCGTGCTCTATTGTATATGCATCATGGTGCGTTTAGAAACTTCACTGTATGCGTATTACTGTTTCATATATGGTGCTTACACTTGCGCTCGCTAGAGCTATGTATATGCTGGGTTAGGGCCACATGCAGTGTCTCTCCGGTAAGGGCACCTCAGTCCGTTGTGTATGCACGGCGGGATGGGATTACGTTCCCCCATAGCGTCAGCAAACTGACGCAATGCGAAGTGAACCGTATTGAAAGGGAACGCTTAGGTTACTCACGTAACCCCGGTTCCCTGAAATAACGGGAACGAAGCATTGCGTCGCTGGCCGTGCTACAAACGTCTACGCAGCGAGTGTTATTCGGCTGCGCGCTTCAGTCGAATAATAATGAGCTCTTGACGTATTTCACCGGCTTATATAGGGACGTGTGCCACGCCCCCGCGCGGGCTCAAACGTCATTGGTCTGTATTTTCTACAGACGTTAACCAATAGGCTTCAATCACGGAGTAAACAGGAGTTTCCCCCATAGCGTCAGCAAACTGACGCAATGCTTCGTTCCCGTTATTTCAGGGAACCGGGGTTACGTGAGTAACCTAAGCGTTTTATCTGTAAGTGTGCATTAAAGTCACAGTCGTATATTCTACTCAATAAAAATGGCAGTGTCTGAAATATCCTATACCCTTAAATAGTGCACTATTTGAGGGAACAGTAAAAGTAGTTTCGCTCACTCTAAATAAAGAGTGCTAAATAGCACTAAAAGCTTGTAATCGTAGGGGATCCATTATTAGTGCTATATAGCACCTATAAAAGCACATATGAAGAACCATTAGGGGGTGATATTATACCACTATAGCACCAGATATACACTCACCTTAAGGATTATTAGAAACACCATACTAATACTGTGTTTGACCCCCTGTGTTTGACCCTCTTTCGCCTACAGAACAGCCTCTGCGTGGCATTGATTCAACAAGGTGCTGAAAGCATTCTTTAAAATATGTTGGCCCATACTGATAGTATAGCATCTTGCAGTTGATGGAGATTTGTGGGATGCGCATCCAGGGCACGAAGCTCCCGTTCCACCACATCCCAATGATGCTCTATTAGGTTGAGATCTGGTGACTGTGGGGGCCATTTTAGTACAGTGAACTCATTGTCATGTTCAAGAAACCAATTTGAAATTATTCGAGCTTTGTGACATGGCGATCAGAGGATGGGTACATGGTGGTCATAAAGGAATGGGCATGGTCAGAAACAATGCTCAGGTAGGCCATGACATTTAAACGATGCCCAATTGGCACTAAGGTGCCTAAAGTGTGCCAAAAAACATCCCCCACACCATTACACCACCAGCAGCCTGCACAGTGGTAACAAGGCATGATGGATCCATGTTCTCATTGTGTTTACGCCAAATTCTGACTCTACCATATGAATGTCTCAACAGAAATCGAGACTCATCAGACCAGGCAACAGTCTTCAACTGTCCAATTTTGTGATCTTGTGCAAATTGTAGCATCTTTTTCCTATTTGTAGTGGAGATGAGTGGTACCCGGTGGGGTCTTCTGCTGTTGTAGCCCATCCGCCTCAAGGTTGTGCGTGTTGTTGCTTCAGAAATGCTTTGCTGCGAGTTGTTATTTCAGTCAAAGTTGCTTTGGCCCATTCTCCTCTGACCTCTAGCATCAACAAAACATTTTCGCCCACAGGACTTCCGCATACTGGATGTTGTTTCCTTTTCACACCATTCTTTGTAAACCCTAGAAATGGTTGTGCGTGAAAATCCCAGTTACTAAGCAGGTTGTGAAATACTGAGACCGGCCCGTCTGGCACCAACAACCATGCCACGCTCAAAATTGCTTAAATCACATTATATAGAACAATATGATTCTACACAGGTGCTACATAGGTGCTATATGGCACTTAAAATGGTTCCCCTATTATTACGAGCCAGTGAACCACTTTTAGTGCTATTTAGTACTATTTGTTTTGAGTGCTGCATTACTAAGTTTTTAAAGTGACAGCTGTATATTTAAAAAACAAACAGGGCGTACAAAGGTGTCAAAAATTCATTGGAATAATATGTTAAATTGTTCTCTAATATCTATGTAGAAAGTATGTGACTTTATTAAATTTACATGACAATAGGTACATAATTTCATGATACTGGGTTGGTATGTACGGAGCTTGTATTATTTATCTATGCCTAGGTAAATACAGTTTTACATTCTACGGCACCTTTAAAGCACTGCACCTGTATCTTGATGTTATATTTGTCTGTTTTTCATTTGTTTCTCTGTTCTTATTTTATTACTGGCTTTTACTTGATTATTTACTTGAGAACGTTTTACTATTAATTTAATATTATGCAAGCAGTTATGTTATCCTTAGTGGTCACTTCTGACTGAATCCAATCCTTTATTCCACCAATCTAACTCCTTAGAATAAAATTGTAGTTCGAGTTTTTTTTGTTACTGCCAACACCGCAACACATCCCGGGCATATTGTAAACTTGTTGTGCACCTCCTGGGAGTGTTTCATTGATCTTCCTCTGGTAGTTATGGCCGATGAACATTGACTGAAACGGGGCGTGCATACTGTGACTGGACCATAGACTGTAAAAAAATATGGACGTAGTGTCCGTAAGGTCTTCCTTTGGTTTGTGAAGAGCATTTTTGAAGCTTAAAGTAGGCGTTGCCTGCCATTGCCATCTTGGCCGCACGTCACCACGCATCACTCGCGGATAATGGGTAAAGAGGCGGGACATGAAGTTGAGGTGGCTGATTGCTGAAACCACGCCCCGCCCAGCTCGATTCTACTGATAACAGTGGCTCTTCAACCGTCACTCAAGTGGCCAAGCCCTTAATTATGCAGAAATTTAAGGCTTAATATCATTTTAACGGATGAGTTACAAAAAATTCACCCCAGTTGTCATGAATTATTATATATATATTACTTTTTGCTGTAAAATTGGACATTTTAACATGGGGGTCTATGGGAATTGACTCCCTTTTGGAGCCAGCCTCAAGCGGCCAGTCAATGAATTGCAGTTTAAGTCACTTCTGAATTGGCTTCATAAGAGAGATCAGAAGGTTTTCCCTCAGTTTGGACAGAAAAATGGTTGCAATAAAGTACAATGACATCACATGGTCCTAATGAATAGTGTAGGCCTACTATGGCTGAGTCCCAAATGGCGCACTTCATATGACTTGTTGTGGCCTAATGGCCTCACAATGGCCACCACGTGTGTGTGTCCGTTAAAAAGAATAAAGATTTAGTGTCTGTAACTTAAACACTTAAAAGTTAAAAGATGTTTAAGTTTGTGTTTCTGACTGAAATGATCAAATTCATTGTAAGGTTGATTTGAAAAGATGGATGAAGTTGAAGTGTAATAACTGTTGTTTTATCTTTTAACACCCGCCTTCATACTAACACCAGTGTGTCACAAACTTTGCTAGACACAGTGACAGTATTCAATCTTCAATACGACATCATACAAAAAAGAAAATAACACAGTATTTTGATTGCAATAATAAAAGTTTTTATTATCATTTTAAGGTATATAATTATAAGAAATGTTTTTATTTTTGTGAATTTTTTTGTTGATGCAGAGGAGAAGAAAATTAGGCCTAATGTTTTATGGGGTGATAAATTGTCTACTCATCCATAATCCTCTTGGGTTTGAAGGCGCATATGTAGTTTTTTTGGGTTTTACAAGAGACATCATTCCATTTGCCATCAACTGGAAATATGAGAGAGAGAGAGAAAAGAGAGATTACTGATTATTTTGTTCTGTGCCTAATATAAAATAAAAATTAAAATAAAATTGTGTCAATTTGTTTATGCATTTGTATTTTCTTTAAATATTAATTTGTGACCCGGCTTGTGAAAACCAGCTACGTAAAATAATTTGTTCCCCTCTTACTTTTCCAGTTCATCTCCACGCATTCTTCTATGCTAGAGTAGATGTTGCTGGGCTGACCGGGTACCCAAGCATCATAGTCCCAGTAGGAACCATCCAACCAATGAAATTTACCAGTCTGAAAAAGTGAAAGAAAGATATTATACCGTATGGATCTTTTATAATAAATTAACAGTGATAATAATTTAATACAGCAAATACACCAATCAGCCGTAACATTATGACCACCAGCCTAATATTGTGTAGGGTCCCCCTTTTGCCATCAAAACATCCCTGACCTGTTGAGGCATGGACTTCACTAGACCTTTCTATCAGAATCAGCATTCACTTTTTTAGCAATTTCAGGTACAGTACTCATTTTCTTGCTTCCGATACATCAACTTTGAGGACAAGACTTTGACAAGGGCCGATTTGTGATGGCTAGATAACTGGGTCAGCGCTTTTCCAAAACTGCATCTTTTGTGGGTTGTTCCCGGTCTGCAGTGGTCAGTACCCATCAAAAGTGGTCCAAGGAAGGAAAAGCGATGCGGCCAAGGCTCATTGATGAAGGCTGGACCAACAGATGAGCTACTGTAGCTGAAATTGCTTAAAAAGTGAATGCTGGTTCATGCCTCAATGGATCAGGGCTGTTTTGGTGACAAAGGGGGACCTACACAATATTAGGCATATCATAATGTTATGGTTGATATTTTCTTTCAACTCACTTCTGAACCTTCACACATTTCTGACATTTTTACCTGAAAAAATTCATATGCCCCGATCCAAATGCGCAAGTCATTTGGGTTCATCTTCTTCACAATGGAGAGCAATTCATAATTAGCCCTGGTATTGTGCACTGACACCAGGTGTCCTCTAGGGACTGTTTTTCTACAGCTGTACTGTGTATGAAATGTGTATGTGTAAGAGAAATACTGATGCATTATACAGTATTGAAAACTAAAGTTAAGATAATAAAATAATCATTTGCAGAATAAAAGTGTTACCTCGGCGTCAGTAAAGTTTAGAGGTTTGTTGAAGTATTTGACGCAGTAGTTGTCCACTTTGAACCAATCATTAAAGCCATCCACGTTACATGGGTAAGGTAGACGATGAAACGCTGTGGCATTCACATGGGCTGCAGTATCGCCTAAAAACATAATTACACGTATGACTGGCTTTTGTTTGTAGGGTTCATATCATCACCATGTTTCAATGAATAAATACAAATGAAAAAGTACCTCTCTCCATAGTTAAGCTGTAACCACTGTCCCAAAGAAGTGCCAGCAGCATAAAGCAAACAGATTTTGTTCCTCTTTTATACTGTGAAAGAGAAAATGTAATCATGCTTGCTTTTTGACCAATTAAATCCTTTTTGTATTGCTACTTCTGCTACACCACAGAGTTTGCACTGTTACAGATTTGCTCAATCTTACATCTATAGCAATATTAGAAATTGAAGTAATATCTCTGAGTATGACTACAAATCTACAAATATAGATTGTGTAACATCAAAATAAAATAAATTCTATATTATTTTCTAAATGCAAGGAATATATCTGTCAGAAAATGACTTACCATTGCAACTCTTTCAGGTTTGTCCTCCTTTTCTCTTCCTTACTGTACCATTTGCATTTGTCTCACCTATACCACCCATCTTATACAGTTTATTTATTAACAACTCCTCCCTTTTCTCTGAATCAATCACACTGTCTTTAGGGCATAGACATGTCTTCTCTACAGTCAGGGGCGTCATGCACCAAAAATTTTTTAAGGGGGCACAGTGTGCAGCTCAGCACAGAAATGTTTGCATACACAGACATCAAACGAAATAATATAGAGCTTTCAGTCTTTTCCATGGCACTTACATTTCTAACAATCTGAACACCCCTGCCTTCATGCAAAAACCTCCAAAATAAAAGTGTTGACTAACTTTCATATCAAATACTATTCAATCGGAATAATGACATATTGGTATCATATTTAAATCTGAAACGGCATTGTTTAATTGTGTCATTAAAGGAATATTCCATTTTCTTAAAATAAAAATCCAGATAATTTACTCACCACCATGTCATCCAAAATGTTGATGTCTTTCTTTGTTCAGTCCAGAAGAAATTATTTTTTTTTTGAGAAAAACATTGCAGGATTTTTCTCATTTTAATGGACTTGAATGGACACCACCACTTAACACTTAACTCAACACTTAACAGTTTTTTTCAACGGAGTTTCAATGGACTATAAACGATCCGAAACGAGGCATAAGGGTCTTATCTAGCGAAACGATTGTCTTTTTTGACAATAAAAATAACAAATATACACTTTTAAAGCACAACTTCTCGTCCAGATCCGGTCGTGATGCCGCAGCGTGACCCCACGCAATACGTCATGAAGTCAAGAGTTCACAGATGACGAACGCGAAACTCCGCCCCAGTGTTTACAAGTGTTGAGAATAAGGGCCGTTCCTACGTTGTTGTATGTGGAATGATACTAATTAATGTCTTTGTGTCAGTTTATTGTTTACAAGGGTCCGCAAATGTGCGTTTTATATATGTAACACGTGACCTCCCTACGTCACTACGCATTTACGTTAGGTCGCGCTGGACCGGACCTGGACGAAAAGTTGTTGTTTAAATGTGTATATTTGTTATTTTATTGTCAAAAATGACAATCGTTTCGCTAGATAAGACCCTTATGCCTCGTTTGGGATCGTTTGGAGTCCTTTGAAACTCCGTTGAAAAAAACTGTTAAGTGTTGAGTTAAGTGTTAAGTGGTGGTGTCCATTAAAATGAGAAAAATCCTGCAATGTTTTCCTCAAAAAACATAATTTCTTCTGGACCTGAACAAAGAAAGACATCAACATTTTGGATGACATGGTGGTGAGTAAATTATCTGGATTTTTCTTTTAAGAAAATGGACTTTCCTTTAATGCATTTTGCACAACAACTGCATTATCCTAAAAAAAAATATGTAATTTTAAATCCATAAAGTATATAAACAATGAAAATGACATAAGCTATAGCCACGTGATTGATTTCAAGGCTTTGAACCGGTTAACGGAACGAAAACGAAAACCAGAAACTTTTGATGTTTTGCAAGGAAAAGAAACGAAACCAGAAACTTTCAAAAAAGAAATGTTCCGGAACAGAAACATTTATTTAAAATAATGGTAACCGGTTAATAACGTGCAAATATTATGCAGATTTAAATAGGGTGAAAGTTGATCATTTGCACGTGTTTCAAAGGCTTGCAAATGTTAACACTTAAGTGATTTTAAACAATTTAACCGCTAAAAGACGCTAAAGTTAGCAATTTTCTTTATGCACATGCGGTTGAATGTGTCCGGTCCAACTCCAATTAAACATAATTATTTATAAACTTGAGAGAGAGTTGCGCTAATGTGTCTCATACTGTAGCCCATTAAAATACATTTGGTGAAAAAAGCACTGAAAAACAACTTAATTTTCAATTTATGTGGAGCGACTGTTTATGCTGAATCTTATTCCCAAAGTGCCGTGTGGAATTCGTCCTCCGTCTATGTGTGTGTGTGCACTCAACAAATGTAGAGATTTCAAATGTCAGAATTACAGTTACGCCGCTTACATAATGTAGCCTTTTTTAATGTTTGATGACAGATAGAGACTTAAGGAAAATTATGTTAATGACTAATAATTTTAGTTTAATGTCCTAATGATCAGCCTATTATTTGTATGTCGCACAGCTGACATGGAACATTATTAACCGGTTCGGGAACTTAATTGTTTTGTTCTAACCGTTTCAGGAACGTTAACTTTAGGGTTGAACCGAAAAACGGAAACGTTAAAATACTGTTTCTGTTCCGAACGAACCAATTGGGAAAAAATTCTGGTTCAAAGCCCTGATTGATTTGAATGTTTAATAATAATTTTTAAAAATGTCAGTAGAGGAATGCATTCTTGCATCAAATTTTACCTTGTATGTGCGCATGTGTGATTCCGCGCCCCGTGAACTCTGTCGAACTTTGGCGTTGTACCAAGAAGAAATCTACTTATTTAACTTCGAGACGGTCACATTTTAAACCATACATTTTCTACACAGAGGAGGTTATCTGCATATTACCGTACTGGAGTTTGGAAATGTTGTGAGTGTTTCTTATACGTTTTAATTTCTCAGATAGCTAAATGCAGCAACAACAGCAAAGAGCCCATGAATGCACCTACAGATTTTTATAATAAAGTGTTAATAATTGAAAACCGGCGTACCCAGAGTAAACCCCCACTGACAGGGAGAACAATGCAAACTCCATACAGAAACGGTGCTCAAACCGAGGAACTTTTTGCTATCAGGCATCAATGCTATCCACTGAGGCACTGTGCTGCTCCTCCACAGTATGATACTGCCACCACCATGCCTCACTGTTGAGATGGTAACGGGCAGTGCCTGGTTTCCTCCAGACATAATGTTTAGAATTGAGGCCAAACAGTTTAATCTTGGTTTCATTAGACAAGAGAATCTTGTTTCTTGTTGAGAGTCTTTCAGGTGCTTTTGTGCAAACTCCATGCAGGCTTCCATGTGTTTGCACTGAGGAGAGAAACGCCCAGATTGATGGAGGGCTGCAGTCATGCTTGTCCTTCTGGAACTTTGTCCCATCTCCACATTGGATCTTTGGGGCTCATTCAGATTTACCATCAGATTCTTGGTTACCTCTCTTCCTTAGGTCCTTCTCCCATATTTAGTTAGTTTGGCCTGGCGCCCAGCTCTTAGTTTGTGCGTATTTGGTTATTCAAAACACATTTACGTTATCCATATATAAACTAACTGAAGAATTCATTTTAATGAAAAATTGAGGGGCCTGAGATAAAGATTTTATCTGTATTTTAACACAATGAATATATTGTCACCTTATGCACGATACCACATCCTTCATCATCTGTACAACTTCCCCTTCTTCTCTCACTTTGCTTACATTTCGGCCTCACATTTTACTGCTTTTAAAGTTCATCAGCCTTCATCACACCTCATGAAATACAAATGCTGCCAGTTTACATTGCATTTGGCAGACATTTTAATGCAAAGTGACTTGCATGTATTCTCCTACTCAATAAGAAAGTATATGGCTGTGTCCAAAATAGCCCCTTATACAGTCGTGGCCAAAAATATTAGCACCCTTGGTAAATATGATCAAATAAGGCTGTAAAAAATTAATCTGCATTGTTAATCCTTTTGATTTTTTATTTAAAAAATTCACAAAAATGTATCCTTTCATTGGATAATAGGAATTTAAAATGGAGGGTAAATATCATTATGAAATGAATGTTTTTCTCAAATACTCGTTGGACACAATTATTAGCACCCCTAGAAATTCTTATTGGTAAAATATCTCTGAAGTATATTCCCATTCATTTTCACAATTTTCAGAACTCCAGCATGATTGTAAACACAAAATCATTCAGCTCTGGCTTCTGTTTCACAAAAATATAAAGAGGAGGGGAAACAAAGCCTAAATTCCCTTAATCATCCATCACAATGAGAAAAACCAAAGAATATATTTCTGATGTGCAGCAAAAGATAATTGATCTTCACAAATTGGTGAAGTGGCTTTAAGAAAAGAGCTAGAGCAGTGAAAATGAGCATTTCCATCATCAGGGCAATAATTAAGAATTTCCAACCATCAGAAAATGTTACAAAACTGCCTGAAAGAGAACCTATGCTTATATGGTCCTAATGTGTGGTGAGAAGGAGAGTTTGAGTAGCTAAAGACTCTCCTAGGGTCACAGCTGAAGAATTGCAGAAAATTGTTGAGCCTCTGGTTCAGAAAACCTTTTAAAAAATTGTCAAACAGAACCTACATCAACACATGTTGTTTGGGAGGGTTACAAGAAAAATTCTCCTAGCTCATTCAAAAACAAACTAAAGCATATTCAGTTATCAGTCATGACTGGAACTTTAAATGGCAATGGCTTCTATGGTCAGATGAAACTAAAAAATGAGCTTTTAGCAGCAAACACTCAAGATGGGTTTGGTAAACACAGAGAAAAAAAGTACCCCATGTGTACAATGAAATATACTGCTGTGTTTTTGATGTTGTGGGCCTATATTTCTGCTGGAGGTTCTGGACATCTTGTTAAAATACATGGCATCATGGATTCTATCAAATACCAACAGATAAAAAATCCGTAAGTGACTGACTCTGTTAGAATTCTTATAATGGGCCATGTTTGGATCCTCTAACTGTACAATAACCAAAACACAAACCTCAAAAACAACACAAAAATGGGTCACTGAGCTCAAAACCAAGCTTCTGCTAAAGCCATTTCACTCTTCTGACCTGAACCCCACAGAAAATGAGAGGAGTGAACTGAAGAGGAGAAGCAACAACATGTAGCTGGGAATCTAAAAGGTCTGGAGTGATTCTGGATAAAGGAATGGTCTCTGATCTCTTGTTAGGTGATTTCTTACCTCATCAGGCATTATAGGAGAAAATTTAGACCTGTTAAACTGGCAAATGGAGGTTTTAAAAAGTATTGAATAAAAGGGTGCTAATAATTTTGGACAATGTGTATTAGAGAAAAACATTTATTTCATAATCATATTTCCCCCCATTTTAAATTCTTATTATTCAATAAAAGAATACATTTTTGTGAATTTTTTTAACTTCTTATACCCTGAAGCTATTTTGGGGATTTTCGCTTGGATTTGGCATACCCAATTTCAAAAGCTTCCCATACCCACATGCAGAGGTTTACATACAAAAGTTTGGTATCATTTTGCAGGTAACCCTTTGAAATTACATAAAACACTGTTGAAAGTGCTTAACATGGTTGTATGTGATATCAGTCCTCTAATAAACACAAACATAAATAGGCGCTTTTTGATGTTTTTTTTTAAAGTTTTTATTTGAAAGTATATAACTCTGGCCCTGGGTATCTCAGGTCCCTGCAGACAGTTTTGTTTGATTCCAGCAATTGTCAGCTTACAGAAGAAAAAGGAATTTTTTCTCTATCATAATCTATGCAAAAGTTATTTTACTCCAACTGAAGGGAGGAATAATACCCTTTTTGTATACAATTTCTGCCTAAGAACATTTGAAGTGTCCCCATAACCACATACAGTGGAATAAATGCAATTTCTTTATATAATTTTAAAGAAAACCCTTTGAAGTTACATAAAAAGCTGCTGTTTGTGACAAATATTGTTATTTATGTTGTGTTTCATATGATGAAACACCAAATTTTCTTTTTTTATGTTGTAAATACTGTCTTTGATAGTGTATAACTCTGGTTCTGGGTGATCTAGCAGACTGCAGACAGTTCTGGTTGTTAGCAGCAGCAGACAGTAAACACCCAAAAAAAGAATGAACTCTTTAGCATGTCGCATTCAAAAGTTATTCTCATTTTACTAAAGGGTGTGAAAATACATTTTTCATATAAATATTATTTTTTTGTTTTGCATATGTAATAAATGGCAAAGGATTAATTATGCACACAACCAAAGAAAATGCTGTGAATGGACTCATTGTTTAGAGTAGGACCTAAAATAAAAGATGGTGTATCATTTGTGGCTATCTGTGCTATCTGAGGCAGTTCACACTCAAGTTTCCCATATGTTTACAAAAGACCATTTTTTACCTTATTATTCATTCGATGATTGTTGGATATGTGTTGATAATAGAACAAAAATAACGTTCTTACATAATATACATAATATCAGTATATTATGTATGCAGGTTCGGGCAATGGTAGGACCCTTGCTCACTTCACATTGGGACACTGTTTACTTATTTTTGTCATGATCCTGCCAGTCTGTTATAGTTATTCATAGTAGTTCATGGTCATGTGGCAGGATCGTGGCAGTACCCATGTGTTGTGTGACAGCACATGGCCTTGTCTCTGTCCCCGCCCCTTGTCTCCTCGTTAAATATTCATTATTAGTTGACTCCCTGCACCTGAGCTTCTTTTTTATCTTGTTCAGTTTTCCCTATTTAAGGCCCCAGTGTGTCTTGTCCTGTGCTGAATCGTTTTGTATTGTCCTGCGTCTTGAGCCCTTGTTCTAATGACCGATTTTCAAAGAATCAAGTCAAGTTAAGTCTAGTCTAGTGTTGTGTCTTCTGTCTTGTCAAGTTGTTGTTAAAGTTTGTCTTTTGCCCCCTCGTGGGCTTATTGGTTAACCCCATTGAGTTCCACATTACCTGCACTTGGGTCCCGTCTCTCTGTAAACATGACAATTTCCCTGTAAGTGACTGCTTAAGCGCATTGTGATAATTCACAGCTGTTATTCATAAACAACCGGCAAAACCAACACCTTTTTGACTTAATTTTTTGACTTTAAAGTATAAAACACTTTAATTATTCTCTTACATATCCATGCATAAATTTGGAGGAATATTACATATAAATATTAAGTAGATTGTGGTCCCTTCCTGTCTAGCAATGTGTATTTATATTAAAACTAAGAACTATTAACATACGTCTACGATTTTGTGATTGTGCCCTGACTACTGAACAAGGTAGTTCGATTGTTTTAGTGTTTCTAAAACATGCAACATGATCCCACGGAAAGTCGTGTTATAGTCACTCAATATTTGATTTACTAAGTCATGTCCATGGCACGAAATTCAGCTTTTTTCGTGCCTTGAGCTCCAATGACTTTTTCGTGACACTCGCACGAATTTCTATGAATAGTTTCTCGTGTCCGTGGCACGGCTTTCTTTTTAGTGTAATTTTATGTATTGTTTTCTCATTGTTTTTTTCCCTATTTTTAAATCATTGGTGCTTGGGGTTGGGGTTAGATTTGTTCAGGTTAGGATGTTCTTTAATGTATTGGTTTCTACATGTTTTTCCTCCCCTTTTAAAACTATTCTCGTCTGGAGTTGGGGTTTGGGTTAGGATGTCTAAAAATGTAACACAAATTCATTCTTACCCCAACCCCAAACAACCATGGTAAGAAAATAGCAAAAAAAACTATGAAAATACAGATACTAGAAACTATTTATAGAAATTATTACAAAAAAGACATTTGTGCTCAAGGCACGAATAAAAGCTGAATTTCACGAATAAATTAAAGATCAGTCTGAAAACATCCATCTTTTAAATATTTTAGAATATATATCCAGAAAGTCAGACTACAACTTAGTTAGCATTGTTTAAAAAGAACTTGAACTTCATTTCCTCAGGCCATTTCAACAAACTAAAGATTTAACAGCTTTGGTGTGAAACTATACTGTTATCTTATAAAGGATCTGTGGTGTGTTGTGTGTGTGAACGACCAGACAACAAACACTAAGCCAAACAGCAGCTTAAGTGGCTACTTTTAAATACTTTGCAAATCTGAAAGACTTTATATTTTCATGACAATCCAAGTCCGTCAGGGCTATTTGCAGTTTTACTCGGTTTTAAACACATTTCTTGAAACTATGCCTCATATTCTCTAAACAGTAATCACAAATTCATAACGTCTCACCCAATTCTCCAAACATCCTATTTTCAGGTCAAAAAGAAGCTCTAGACTTAAAACCATTCACTCTTACTAAAACACCAAACTTTTCCCTCAGACATCACACACAAGCTTTCAAAAACCACACACACTACAGTATTACACACTGGTGCAATAACATCAAAACAATATATCCAAGTTATGTTGCTTGTGGTTCTCCCCCTCAAAAACCTTTTTCACATGACCAAAAAAGACACAATGTAGGCATTGGCACATTTTTATTCATTACAACTGACACACAGAGAGCAAAACCTCTTCTCAAGTCTCCAAAAATCTAAACACATTTTCTGCTTTACACACATTTTGCAATTCACATTGGCACTTTTTAAATGCACTGAACATGGTTTGAGAGAAACACTCAGACGAGCATATGTGGATGTAAGTACAAAATTGAGTGCAGTACACTACACACAACATTGTTTCCCAGTACTGGACAACACCATATTGACAGCTTTCTGTTTTCAGGGAGTACTGGAAATGCCATTTCTGTCAAACCCATTAAAACATATTTTACCTGAAAAAGGCTCCAATCCAGATGCGTAGGTTGTGTGGGCTTTTTATGAAGTCACTATTGACATTGCTTTTGTGCATTGACACCAGGTGTCCACCAGGAGCTTTAGACCACAACAAATGCTGAACAAATTTCCATCATCAACTCATCCTTATTTCATCCTTGAACCACAAAATACATTTTATCATAAAGTCAAAGTTGTTTTTTCATGCAAGCGTATATAAAAATTATAAGAATCACACTAACTTTCAGTTTCATTTAAAATAAAGGTTACAGGATATTGACCCCTGGTCCTGATGGACCTTAAATAGCAATTGTACCACAAGGATAACATGATAAAACTGGTAAGTTGTTCAAACTCTGGTGTGTGATGTTAATGTGTAAGCCTTTTTATCTTGTACCCGTAATGCTCATTTAATTCAGTAGCCACACATACACTCTTGTTCCAATAAAAACACATTTTGTGTCAGTCAAGGACAACACATTAAAAATGTGTTGTCCTTAACTAGACATAGCTCTGTGTTATTATTGGAACAACACATTTTATGTTGTTTAAACACATCTTGTGTTGCCCCTTTCATTTATTTGAACACAAAATCGACACAAAATGACACGCAATGTGTTAAAATGACACATAATGTGTTAAATAGCATAACACAAAACAATATTTAAAAAATTTAACACATCCTTTCTTAGAGTGTACCATGGCTTCGGATTATACAGTAGAAGATTTGACACAATCATTGTGGAGTGCCACTTTAAAATAAAATGAGAAATCAATTCATCACTTTAATAATTCAAACATAGAAATGTAAATAAATAAACAAAATAATTGACAAATTAAAATACATATTTAAAACAGTTAAATTTATTTAATTCATGTTTAAATTAAAACACAATTAAAACAAATCAGGTTAAAAAAGCCATTGGAGTACACATCTATCATTCAACTTTCAAGTCAGTTTTAAAGGTGACATTGATTGAACGGGGTATTTATCCTTGTTCTGTGATGTGACATGTAGACAAAAAAATTTTTGTTTGGGTCTGTAATGCCTTAGAAGCTTCCTAAAAACCTCTCTCAGATAGCTCTATTAGGGTGGGGGATTTTAAACAAGTGGTTTTGCACCTATTTGGCTCCCCCTACTGGCTTAACTTGAAATCTCATTAGTGATTGGCTGACTTTGCTGCCACTCAAAAAAGTAGCCAATTATTTTAAAGATGCAGTTTGTATTATTTTCGCCGCTAGATGGCGCCAGATCAAACAATAACAATGATGTTGTTTACTGACGCTCTGAAGCAGTGTGGAATTATGGGATTTGTAGTCTTTAACTCAACCACTGATGGCCATCAATCAGACGCGAACGAGAAATCACGTAAGGTTATCAAGTCTTATAAATGTTGCGTTTGATGACATCGTTTATTTCATTATGTAAGTTTATATGTGATGTTCAAAACGAAATTGTTAGTCATATTGATATTACAGTATTAGTCCAAATTCGATGGTAAACACAGCACAGAATTAAGTTTTCAACTTACAATCTACAATGATTTTTGACATAATGTATTGACAGTACAAATCTTATTGTGAAGTGTCTTAAAATGACCATTTATATTGCTGTACAATACCTTTTGATGTGCACATCGTCCGCGGGAAGACGCGCTGATTACAATCTACACACTAATGTTGTGATCAATATAATAGCATACGTTTTTTGAAGGGTTACGAATCAAAACAACTCACCCATCGCGTAAAACACAAGCAGGATCAGAATCTCGGTCTAGTTAAATGTTGTCGTGAAGCTCTCTCCATCCAGATAATACAACAACAAATTGATCCTCCCTCGTTTTGTTCCAAACTCTTCTTGGGTCGTTTGGTTGGCCCGTACGCTTACAGGAGCTGACACAACCAGCGGCAGACGGTGCAGAGATATCCATAAGTTCATAAGCAAGCGCGTAGCCCGACAGGCGCTATCGCATAGTTCCGCATTTGTCCACAACACTGGCTCGCTGCGTCCGAAAACTCAAGGCAGTGAGGACTTGTTGCCTCGCTGCCTCTTGAGGAAATGACTTCGGCATCGGAGGCCTGAAGGCCGCTCAGAGAAAGGCTTTCCGACGCACTTCAAAGGGAGCGTGTTTGAAATATAAACAGAGAGCGCCTTTGTGATAACTAATCACATATTTGAAAACTACAATACTAATTTCTCGCTAGAAATGCAATTAAAATGCTTAAAAAGTGAAAATATACGTTTATTTTCACTAAATTTGTGCTCCAGCTGCTTCCTTGGCCGCCATTTTATTTTTTCGAGCTCGACCACTGTTGTCATGTGGTTTACGTCAGTAAAGGCGGTGACAAAGGGTCACATGGATATTAACGTCATTGACAGGAGACTGCACTGCCCCGTGTCAATGTTTTGAATGGAAATTTTCTCATGATTTACAAGTAGTTGAAAACATTACAGATATTGATAGTAATCAGCTGGACAAAATATATAACACTGGCCTAGTGGTTTTTGGACATTTTACTGCAAATATCTTACAAATTGCACCTTTAAAGTGGAGGGACAGTTAGATGCCTGTGATGTCATAAGCATCAGTTTTTCAGATTGGGCCGTTTTCTGGCTGACATTTCTAAAAGAGGAATTTCTATGAGACTCAGATGTTTAAAATGTCTAGCACTTTTTGTATGTTTGTGAATGTTTATTCAACAAAGACAAGGTAAAAATGGTTTTTCATTCTCTGTCCCCTTTAAGATACACCCCCTCTCCAACATAACATTCAAGGTAAATACAGCAAGTGCAATAAGAATTGAACACGTCACCATTTTTCTCAGTGAATATATTTCCAATTGACATGAAATTTTCACCAGATGCTGGTAACAACTAGCCTGGTATAACCAGACTCTCGTACATTCATTTCATTTGTACAGAGAGTCTGGCCACGCTCCATAGCAAAGCGTTACTTCCGTTAAGGAGGGTCCATTGTTGAAGTTTAAAACTATTGGATATGCCCAGAGTCACTCAGGATCTGCCAAAGCCAATCGCTAACATGTGGTCGTGACGTATATCATGCACCGAAACCGTCCGGAAACAACAAGTCAGAATAATCAGACAAACAAAATTTAGCAAACCTGGTTCTTGCTCCGGCTTTAACTTCTGTATATTCGGCAGTTTTGCAACAACGGACCGAATAGCTTTTCTCACGTCTTTCTCCGCTGCCATTACTGAACTACAACTCAAACTGACGCACGACCTCAACGTCATCGTTCTTAGCCACCCCCATCTGTTCGCTGATTGGTCCTGCAGATTTTTGCAGGAGAAAACGAAACTCTATAGAGAAATCCCAGACGTACTGTTGAAGCGAAATGAAAAATAAGCGGAAGCACGTAGGAGGGCGGAGCCAGGCTAGGTAACAACACAAGTAATTCATAAATACCAAGAAACCTAAACAAATAAGTTCAGAAATTAAGTTTCTTCATTAGTGAAATGACACAGGGATAAAGTATTGGACACATGAAAAAAGGGAGATGCAAAAAGGCATAGAAAGCTGAAATCTATCAGTAATTAAAAATCAATCCACCCCTCCCCCCGTCAGTGCAAATTAATGAATGAACTGGTTCAGCCCCAACTGATGCCCTACAAAAAGTGGACATGTTGGGAAAAAACAAAGAGCTATCTGAAGAGTTGCAAAACATAATGATTGCAATGGTTATTAGTCCAGGCAAAATAGCGTTTTACGACAGACTAATTGTAAAATAATTTTTTTCAGCATAGATCATTTCTATGAGGTGTCCAGAACAACATACTAAAAGTCCTAAGAAATCCTAGTTGAGGAAATATGTTAATTTCTCATCAATCCGAAATGTGTGCCAATAAGGCCAGACTACAATACAACCCAATAGGGCTATTTTTTCCTTTACTCCTATCAAAATTAAACTTTACACAATGAAAGTACCCATGAAAAGTAATTTTTTTTGTATTACAAGTTGCTTTGAAAATTAATTTTAATATGCAAATGAGGTATACACTAATCGAATATGCCCAAAATACACCCAAAAGTAGCTTTTTGGTATTACAAGTTTCTTTTGAAATGAATTGTTTCTGCCAGCTGTATAACCCCCGCCGGTATAATCTTCAGGGTCACGGAGGAACACAAGCCTCCCCACCACAACAAGGTAGCAACAGAAGGGGAGGCCTTTTTTGGTGTTTTTGTTTTTTGGTGATTTTGTTTTTACATCTTTTTTTAAATCCAGCCTGGATCCTCGACCCCTTCTCTGTGGCTCTTGGTTCTGGCACCTCCTATATCAGTTCCTGGTTTGTTCTTTGCTTAGTTCTTCCCCTCTGGGTCATATTCATCTGATAAATCAGGCAACTGTGAGTTTGTAAAGCTATTACCACAACATTCTCCACAAATGTTAGTGCAAGGGGGTCCATGTTTTTTGCATGTGCATCTCTTTGTGCTGCAGTCTTTCTTGCAACTACAGTGGACGTAACTATCAACTACAAAAGTGCAGCAGTAAGTAAACATGATTTTAAATGGTATGGATCAATCTTTCTGCGTATGTAATGATTGAGCTGAAGTTTAGAGCTACTGTGTGCATCATGCCATCCAGAACTGAAGCCCGGAAAATGCCGCTATAAAGTATAATGTGGTTATAATGTAACGCTATAGCCTATAATGTAAGTGAGCATCTTATTTATGTATTTAATTTTTTTCAATTCAATTTTATTTATATAGCGCTTTTCACAATTTGGTACCTTTTAGACCCATGCGTATGTGTTTAGTCATAGCAGTGATTAACGATCGCTACTGAAAAATTCAGCTAAGACCAGCATAAGCTGGTAACTGGTTTTTGCTGATTTAAGGTAGTAGCTGGTTTAGGCTGGTCCTCCCAGCCTGGGAAAAAATTGACATGGTGTTGGCTCGTTACGCTGCTTGGCTGATCAGTCATTATTGGCATTAATGTCCCATCCAAAACATGGCACCCCCAAGGTTTTGGGTCCATAGGTTCACTTCCCCCTTTCCACTTCATCATTTGGTAAAAGACCTGACAACTATGGAACTTTGCAGCTGCTGACGTTGGAGGGAGAGATTGAGCTTCCACTGGAGATGAGTTCTGAGTTAATTTAATAAAGAATTGCCTGTATCTTAGCATGTCCAGTGATTCATCCTTTTGCCCCCATACAGTGATACTAGAGCTTTTTCACCTGCAATGATGATGCCTTTTCCCACATTTTCCTGTGACTGGCTAAACACCTTAGCTTGTTTGAGAAAGCTAGTGTCATTCTTTACCTTTTTCAGTGCCATCCCTTTCCTATGCCAAATAGATGAGATGTAGAATTACAGCCTCAAAATGATTGTGGTTGGATTGTTTGAAGAGCTCGATGTGTCATCTTGAATGGAAAAAGTCTGAAATCATTTAGTTGCTTTTAAATAAAAATCTATAATACGGTAGTGTTTTCGTTCCCTGATTAAAATGTAAGTATGGAAAACAATCAGTTACACATTCTTAATAAAAATGTCATTTAAATTCAGAAACATAAGAGGATTTTATATAAACTGTTTCAGCACTGACCCATAATAGTGCCCCAACAAAATAAATGGCCAATTGCACTGCATTGTAATGAATGTATTTTGCAATGCAATTTTTTTTACCCATATCAATGCTGCAAGGAAACCTCAGGTACATTTATGCTGTTATACTATTGACCTTAAGAAAAAAGGAATCAGTCTTTCTTGTGTTTTGTTAATGCATTTACTATATTGATCTATTTTCTTAACTTAACATGCATTTAAATTGTACAGATTTTGCTAGTGCTGCAATTCAGATGAGGCAATTTATCAGATGAATATAACCCAGAGGGGAAGAACCAAGTAAAGAACAAACCAGGAAATTATATGGGGGTGCCCGAACCAAAAGCCACAAAGAAGGGGTTGAGGATCCAGGCTGGATAAAAAACATAAAAAATGTAAAAACAAAAACACACACAAAAAAAGCATAACCCTCCCCTTCTGTTCAGGCTTGTGTTCCTCCGTGACCCTGAAGATTATACCGGCGGGGGTTATACAGCTGGCAGGAACTACCAAGCCAGGCAGTTTTCAGGTTAGAGGCCAGTCTAAAAGCAGCAGATGATTGGATGAACATTGGGCCGATATATTTATCAAACATATGAATGGTGTTTCTGCCTATGCAAATTAGGACATATTAAATAAGTGTAAAGCTCATGTGGATATTCAAATTCATTTCAAAAGAAACTTGTAATACCAAAAAGTTACTTTTGGGTGTATTTTGGGCATATTCGATTAGCTCATT